>NC_049979.1:13449621-13475944 GCF_000003815.2 Branchiostoma floridae | reverse complement strand
AAGCATTAACAATGTTCTGGTCGTGTTACTCATGTATCTGCTACATGTTTCAGTGATGTAATCCACAGCATACTGCTTGGTCAGAACATTTTGATATGGGAAACAATTGCTAACAGTATTTCTTTTTCTTATTATTTTTTTTTTGCAATACCCATACTTAATCATTATACAGAGCTGAACTCATACTTTCATTTTATGTACATGTATACAAAAATGTGGTGCAATGTCCAATAAAGTTGTACAGATTTACAATATTTCGTGATGCCTCTTTATTTTTTCAAGATAGCTGTTGATAGTACTTAGTAAAAACATTCATTTTATATCTAATGGTCATCTCAGTCTGTATCTCTCACACTAACATTGCTATATTATCAACACAACTGGTCAGTTGGGCTGCATTTTCCAACAAGGAGTTAACAAAACATGGTGATTTCTTCTTATGTCTAGAATTAGATAAAGCTCTCAAATACTCCAAATGAAAATGTGAAAAGTCCTTAAGGCACAAACCTCCATGAGGTAACTATGGTATTTATTATGAGGGCTTAGTTGTTTGATACCTTCTTTACCAGGAATAACAATTTCTTTAAAACCTGTTTCCATGTATGTCTAGGTACTAGTCTAACCTCTGCTAGTAGATAACTAGCTCCAGACTGCAAGGTGACCAACAGCTGTTTTGACAATACCTACAGGATGGGGATGCCCTATGATTTTACATCACCTAAAAATACTGCTACCATGCTCTAATAACCAATGTGCCTACAATACAAATAGCTCTTTCCAAATCCCACGATATTTCTCAGGCTAACACACTTCCTGGAAATTACAAGGTTGATAATAAGTACAAAGTGCACTTAAGTTGTAAAAAGTGCCATTTATTCACACAGAAAATAAACAGTCCACAGGTAGCACCAAAATGTACAGAAATACTGCCTCAAGAAGCATGTTTCACAGGAAAGTCAGTGCTTCGATTTCTTTTAGAATCTGGTCCAGTATCAAACTGCTCTACAGCATGCCTTCTACCAACACTGTCAAATCCGTGTACCTATACTGACTTCTTTTCTTACATGCAGCCTTGCTATAGGTGACTTACAATACTGCTGGCATTCTAACGTTATAAGTCGCCCTGAGATTCACATCAAGCACGTTTTCCTGTGGTGGAAATTCAAGCAAAGGGGAGTAATCAACAGCCTTCAGATTCAGCTCACAATGCAAGTATACTTTGATGTCGTATTTAGCCACTTGGGTACTAAAACTTGCAAACTTTTCAGGAAGATTCTGACTTGAACTCTGTTCAAAATGTTTACATCCTGAAGTCTTCCTGGTAGACGTTGAAATTGCCATGAATGCTAGATTGTTTTCCATTTTCACAAAGAGGGCAATTGCTCGTGGCAGAAGTTTATGATTGGTGAAATTCCGTATATTTTGCAAATATTCGAAAGCTGTCTTCAACGAATGGGTTCCCCTTAAATATGCTGGCTTATAGAATTAGACTCTACCAACTCCCAATAAGTCATTTGAGTCTTCAGATAGAAGACATGTCTTGACATTAAGATGTTCCCAATACTTGTTCCTGTAATATCACATTGACCAGGGTTCATGGTGTTTGTTTGAAATAAAACTCTAAAGTCAGGATGTGAAGACTCTTCTATAGCTCATCTTTATCGTCATCATCATCGTCGTCGTCATCGTCGTCGTCATCAAGGTCGATGACGTGTTTATCGATTTTTCTGTAAGAAAAATATGTACAGTTAACTAATGATGCTTTGGAGTTGAAGATATTAACATGGCTCCCTTTATGTCATTTGGCCTCATGATCCAAATGTTAACGTTGTAACAACATGTTGAGATAACTATCAATGTATATGAACCATCTGAGGCTTTATACGCTGTCGCAGGGTATAACCTACTGCCATTAGATGTTCACAACTCACAGTTCTAGGTGGCAGCAGTTTATCGTTCTGATTTGTGGACTAGAAATCGAAACTTACTCGAAGACAGTCGATGTGAACTTGTCCAGGAATGACCCAGGCGTGCACCCGTAACTCTCACAGAAGGTTTCACAGACGCCACAGAATCTGCAGAACTGTAACGGATCAAAATAGCACACGTTATGTCAAGGGAAATGAAGGGGACCCGTATTCTCGAAGAAGGCGTCATATCTGATGCACTGAAAAATAATAACACTTCTTTTGAGGCAATAACTATCATGTATACATATACTGTCCAAGTTGTACTAACGTCACAAATTGACAACTTGCACGCATTGTTTGATTTGGCACAACACGCGGCATCAGCGCTTAAGTCGTGCTTAAGCCGTTACTGATGGATCACCATCCAATTTTTTTTTTACAAAAAAATGGAATATCGAAGAATTCCGTTTGTAGATACGGGCCTCATCTACGCTCACGAGTCTCTTGCTTAGTTGAACATAGTGGTATGTCGAATGTCGAAATTTACCATAACTTCCCCCCAAGGAGTACGACAGCCGGCATGTACCCAATACTAATAGTCCTGTAATGGCGGGTGACAACATCTAAACCAGTACATCAGTCTTTCTAAAACTGATTTTTATCGCCAAGATTTAGACAATACATGTTCCTCGGAAGCTAGCTCAGTATTTCTATGAATTGAAAATGCAGACGGGCGTTCTTCCGACAGATATATGGGCGCGATACATGCCCTTTATGGAGCTATAAATACCCAGCCCTGGCACACATGTCATGCTTGTATTGACATGACAGTCCCCCTGTAGCTGTCTGGCCTACTTAGCGGACAGCCGGGTCAACTCGAGAATAATTTCACGCCTGTTTCCATCACGCCCCTCCTGCAGCTGTTTGGTGTATCATTTCATGAGATCAGCGTCGAGCAGAACAGATTCAACACGGCAGCCGTCACAGGAAATCTGTATTTGCCATGGCACGGAAACTGTAGTATAAAATACGCACTGATAATTGATCAAGATAATTTTCAACAAATTTACTGGACGCTACTTCAAATGAAGACAGCATACCTTGCACTTGTCGCAGTACTCTTCTTCGTCATTGATTCGGCAGGGACATCTATCGCAGAATTCACAGAACTGAAAGGATTTCAAAACAACAATCATTAAATGTCTTGATTCATATTGCTATCCACTGAACGAACTAGCATGAAATATAAACACAAAAAAGCAGATCTGTAGCTAATATTGAATCACTGCAAGGAGGTTAAAAAGTTAACCTCGTTGATCACTGTAATCTTTGGCCAAATCAACCAAGTTGGATTTACTGATTTTCATTATCGTACTTTCGTACATTATCGTACCAAACTTTCATTTCATTTCATTTACGATGAGTAGATATTTCGGCATGCCTCTCAGCTAAAGTTAAAGTCACCACGAGTGTCTGGGTATCACTTTCATAGTCAAATATAGAACCTCGGCAGTCACGGTCCAAAGTATGGATATAAAAGATAGTATTTACTGGTCAACTAGACTTTCGGCATTCTTTGCGAGACGACTCAAAATAAGGGCTTTCAATGTATCGGCCTGTATGGTAAGGGAAATGTCGTTCATTTGCTGTAGTAAATAAAGAATAATTCCTGACTTATCATATGATATTTGGAAACAAGAGCTGCCCAACTGACACGGGGTGTGGTCTCTACTCTGGCTGCCAAGCGTTCAAGAAGTAGGGCAGTAACCTAGGGCTTCATAGATCTAAAGCCACATCATGAGAGCCACACAATCGTTATTGGGGCCCTCTTCATATGTTTGGCGTTTTAACAGCCTCTACACACTGAAATAGACCGTACGAATAAATTTAAAGATATGACAATAGTCTTGTCATATTGGTGACAGTCTTGTCAACATATCTATAATACAGAAATATATTAATTTGCTACGATGTGCCCAAAAGGTTATCTGGCAAAACTTAAGCTTGGGTTTCTAGACACTGCAAATGATGTACATTAATAAACCCATCACGTAGCAGGAAATGATTACAATTATATCTCAGCACTTGAGTACTTGGTGTACTACAAACTGAGCTTTTGATGAAATAAAAAGAAATGGCTGTGAATTAGCAACTTTCATACAAAGAAAACCTGCACTTTGGTGAAGTCCATCTAAAAATGAAAGCCCGACAGTTTTAAGTTTTAATCCAGAAGTCAACAATGAGGATGACTAAGAAAACACAAATAAAGAGCTTACGTCGCAGCTATCGCAGATGTAATTACAAAGGGAGTTTTTCTCGTGGTCCTCTTCATCATCGTCATCATCATCATCATCATCATCGTCGTCATCATCATCATCGTCATCATCATCATCGTCGTCGTCGTCATCATCAGCGTCAGCATCATCATCTTCATCATCATCGTCATCATCATCATCTTCGTCGTCTTCGTCGTCTTCTATACCATCATCATCATCTTCATCATCATCATCATCATCTTCATCACCATCTTCATCATCGTCGTCGTCGTCGTCATCATCGTTATCAATATCATCATCATCGTCGTCATCATCATCGTCGTCATCCTGAGCTCTTACACCCATACCGTCAGGTACAACTAGGAGGAATCCTAGGAGAAGCAGCAACAAGTGCCTTAATCTGAGCTTCATGTTTGCCGGTTACAAATTGTGCACAGCCCAAAATATCGGAGGGTGGGAGGAGGAATGCCTGTCACTTGTATGGCGTCCTCTGCCTGCACGTCGGATCCTCACGGACGCACGACCCTAGTCCTGAGTAGCAGATCCCTCGGTTGTTGAGGACGACCACCTCACCTGACAGAGAACAGTTTTTTTCTCACAAACTTTAAGATGATTTCTTGGATGGTAATAGCTGCCTTTGCCCGAAGTCCACGACTCGATGTCCACTGATTTTAGAGGGCAAGTATGCTGGTGTCCGCCCGGAGAGCGGTGGGAAACTATTCTGAGCGCAAGGCTTGCCAATTATGGGATGTGGGCCGAACCATCTCTCCGTTCGAAAGGCGATCCGATGTCCCGGCATCGCGGGAATGTAGCAGACTGGCAGTAGCACAACGTCACTGGCAGGGCTGACGTGTCCATGGTCACTAGGGCACCAGTTTCGCTTTGTGGGGCAGGAGGACGTCTCTATTGACAAGCACGGTCACCTGTGACCTAGTCATCTCGTCTTTCGGCCAGTCATATAACGTCTCCTTCACATCAATTTGAGAAATATAGGGTTTATATCTCAAATGGCTTCTTACGTAAATGTAATGAGTCTAAATAATCTGATTCAGTATCAAAAACAGGGCTGAAAAAAACTTTACGGTGGCACTTCTTTTAACGTCGGTGATCATGGCTTCTTCAAGCTTCCTAAATATGATTCTGTTTTTTTTTTAAATTCTAATTTAATTTTTGACTTCCTGTTGAAATTATTGAAAAAATTACTTCCACTACCCTAAAGGACACAGCCCGCAGCGATAAGAGATGTCAACAGGTCAGTTAAAGGAGTTTGAGGTCACGTTTCTCCTTGTACTCAAGTTCATCGAAATACTGCTTGCTGAATAGTCTGTATCGAATGTTGAGTGTGCGATATCATCATCGGGACCCCTCTATTGTGAATCTATTCAGAAATCTTTCTTCAGTTTGATTAACTTAATAGCAATCAAATACTACACCAAAGATGAAAATGACAATAAGCTCTTCGAATACTAGTATCTCATGAACTAATGTAATTTCATACATTTTGAGGATGTAAATCTATGTGGGTTAGTTCATCCAAGACAAATTATCGCCAATTAGTTTAGCTCTCAAAAGAAAGGACAGGCCATTGGATCGACCAATGTCCACTTTATTTTCTTTGAACTCACTTAATTCTAGACAATGGCCTGCTGACCGTATATGAGTACAAATGTATAGCTATAATCAATTCATGCGTATCAAACTTTACTTTTCTGTATTAAGTTTGACTTGAACAATTATCACAGCTCCGTGATTTGCTTTGTACGTTGACACTCTGTTAGGTACAATTTATTGGGTTCGGTCGATGCAAATACTACCCGAAAACTGATGATCAATTCTGTTGTTGGGCGTGTCTCCCACCTGGTCGCTAGGACCGCCAAGCTCGCTAAGCCTGATGTGCATCTATACGTAAAGAATAAAAACATTCACCTGCTTTAATCACACCTTATAATTAGTAAATGTCATTTATGATTTAAGATAAGTATGTGTGAATGTGTTACAAGTTTCACTTGTTTTATGTAACATTTTTTTCGGATAAACGCGCACTTTAAAGTGCTTACTTGCGTGTTGATGCGGTACGGCGTCCTCAGCTTGAAATCCCGCAGCTTGAAAACTCCGCCGCCAACACCTCAGCACCGTGTACGGCCAACAAGTTACTCCGCAGAGCTGTAGCGCCTTCTCTGTACAGGACCTGGCGTCTGAAGCCCTTGTGTCCACATCCTAGGGCACTGGCGCATGTTTCTTGCCTTTTGAGACCATGAAAAGGTACGTAACTCAGGGGATAGCGTCGGTAGAAACATGCCTTGCGGGCCCGGTGGCAGAAATTCCCCCCTCCCACCTAAACTTTGCTGCTGGGTTCGTTGTTGTTGTAGACCTTGTGGGCTTTCAGTGATTCCACCCCTCAGTGATTTCCAGGCTTCAGTTAAATGTCAAATTTTAAACTCTTTAACTAATGAGGGACAGTCTCTCTACAGCTGTGATTTAGGCAAAACTGCCCTCACGGTTGAATAACTCAAGGTTTTGGCGTTGTCAAACGTTACTCTGTCAGTCCTTGGTCAGTCTGTGCATGGTTGTCTGTTGAAAATCAAATCCTTGTTAAAACGGGACCATACATATTAGACTTTTACTTGATTTACACCAAGGTATCTTTGACAATTTAGCTGAAGTCTTCTTGTAAATACGTTTAAGAGCTCGAATTTTAAACATTTTAAGCGTTTGTACAACACTGATAATTTGTAAACAAACAGGTGAGTCACCTGTCCACAGTCCAGTGTGTTTTAGATACGGGCAAAGGTCTTCAGGGACAAGTTATGAAATATTTAATACCACCATATCAGCAAACCACACCTTGTGTAACAATTGTATCACACTTGTTTTTAACGTTATGTCAATATTGATGTTAATTATATAAGGTTCAGGTGTTGTTTGACAGTAACATAATTTTGCTGTCCTTCAGCTACAAATTGATTTGCCTGATCATAGTCATACAGGAAAAAATTGTCAACAAATTGAACAATGCAAGCTTTGAAATTTTAGTATTAAACATTCAGTCAGATTTTAGTCAACTTGTCTTCAAGGCATTGCATCTGATAAAACCCTGACCTGTGCTGTAGTTTAGATTCTAGATTGTTTTATGTGGAAGTAAACAAAGTGCAGGGAACAAAAACAGGCATTTTGGAAATGTTGAACTGTTAATATTTCATGCGAGTACAAAGGTTTGCATCTGGTAATCTCCCAGGAGAGTATCATGTCATCTCTGTTGTCAGCCTCATGAATATTCATGAAATGATTCCACTCTACGCTCGACAGGTGATTGGACTGAGGACGTAGTATATGAGTAACTTAACATGTGTATGACTCTTTTACATTTGCTAGTGGTGCAATGGGGCTTTGCTAAAGCTGGCACCCGCTTTCTCAATTAGTGTGTTGGGTTCTTTGATGCTGATTGTAAAATGTTAATATTGATAACCTTTCCTGACCACCAACAAACCTCCTTTGTAGAACTCATAAAATTACAGTGTAGTAGGATTGCAGTCACACAGAGTTTGACTCACTCCATCTTTCATACCTGAATCACCGTAACAAATAGAAAGGTGGTTACGCCCAGGGCAAATATGTTGTCATTCTTTTTGACTTGTGTGTTCTAAAGCAGAGAAAAAAATATATCATTGGATATCACTAACTAGCATATCAGCAATATTGTGGTACATTGAATCACACACCCAGAGTCTTCAAACGTATCAATCATACAAAGTATAATGATTGTATAGGTAGTACTACTAGTGACTTTTTTTATCATTCAGCCAACAATTGTTGACCTTACCAGATTCAAGAACTGCATAGCATTCTAGAAACTGTCAACCAAGCTTCTCTTTCACTCGTGGTGTATGGTTGGATAATAGATATTGAAAGAAAGATGTAAACACTGTCCTGCCTAGTGAGTGAAGTATGCTATACCACTTGGTGATTATTCATTGTATGCATTTGCTGCTTACTTACTTTCTATGTGTGAGCAGTCATTTTGTTAGTATCTATTCCATATTTCTGTATGATGGAAATGAGAGCAATACTATAGAAAAGAACAATGAGGCATTGACACAAAATGTGAACTAGTCTTCCCATATCAAACTCATAATCCCTAGTACAGTTTGTCATAAAGTTGTTATTTCGAAACAACTCATTTCACTGACATGTAAATTCGTACATCCCACATATTAATAAGACTTGTTTTAGTATGTTCAGACTTAGTTCTTTGATTCATTGACATCAAATCTTATCCATATTGTTCAGGGTTTTGAAGTAAATCTGTACCATCCAGGTTGCTCAGGTGCCCTGATTGTTGCAGGTGTGACACCTGATCCAAACCCTGCCCTTTGTACCTGTGTGTAATCCTGCTGGCCCTGAGACCCTCACATCCTCCCCCTGGGTCCTCTCAGTTCCACATTCAAACCTACTCACTTGTGCCAATGTCTTTCTCCACAAGACATGGCTGAGAAACTTTCAAAGACACTCTAAGGAAAGGAACCTCCCAGTGTGGGGCACGTGTGGTGCTTGAAATAGACTTGAAGTGGAAACCCCACGGAGGTTTAATTGTGAAGTAGCAGGGTTCTGTGTATGCTTGTAGCAGCTGTGCTCTTGTGCTATTACTCTACCTGACCTTTGCAGGTAAGCTAGCAAAAAATGTCTGTTGTTGCCTTTTCTGTAAAAGATTTAGACAGTGGTAGCATTCATAAGACAGTTTTACTCTTATTTTCCCTTCTGATATTTGTTGCAGCTGATATCCTTGTGATTTAAGTGGGCAGGTGAGTTTGTACATAGTAACTTTGGATCAAACCTGGAACAGATCCAAGATATGTGTGGAAATCATTTCATTTCCCTGGTAACATTGAACTTGATGTCTTTGATTAGATATGTTTCTGGGAAGAAAGCCAGCATGTCTTGACCGCTCAACCTTACCTTCCCAGATAGCACATGATGGATGAGGGTGAGCAGGATGTGTATGTAGCCCAGCTGAAGGAGGTGTTTGACAGCTGTGACACCACCGGTACTGGTTACCTGGACAGGGCCGAGTTGCGCGAGCTGTGCCACCGCCTGCAGCTGGACGACCAGGCAGACAACCTCACCAAACAACTGCTTGGCAAGGACCCCAACAACAGGGTAAGGGGTTGAAAAATTGACAAAGTCTGTTAAAATCATTGTGAACAAAAAATTTATTTGGTCAGAATAAAGATGCATGTATGAGTGTGTAACAAGAACTATGATACAAAAGGATAAAAGCTTGAAAGTAAAAATTGAAATGAAAAAATATTAGTCCTCAATACATTACAGTGTGTACAAAATGAAATGTGATTGAAAAGTGTCATTTTCTGAAGTAAGTCGTACTTTTATGTATTTTAGAGTCTAAAGTGTCAACACTTCTAACCAACTGTTCATGATTCTTGTCCCCAGGTTAGTTTTGATGAGTTTAAGGAGGGGTTTGTTGCTGTTCTGTCTCACTCTGTGGATGAGCTGGACACTACAGAGGAGGACTTCAGCTTCATCGAGGACATTGGTAAGTCAGAGAGTTATCAATTGTATTTCCAGTAGAGAAATGGGAAGGCAAACTATCAAAACCATTTTTGGTCATGGCAAACAGCTTTGGTTCTACATATAGATGTGCATGCGTTATGTACTTAACGTCCATCCTTTTCTGCTATAATGCCACATCATATAAATTTTGTGGATGACATCAGCACGCTTATTAGTATTTGCCTGATTTTGAAAGAAATTCCCCTCAGGAGATGGTAAACATGAAGAGAAAATACCAAAATGGGAAAATCTGTAGTGTTGTAGACTTGATTGTACAGTGTACTTTTACAAGTGACACTTGTGTGGTACTGTAGCCATGGTGAAGCTAGTTAGGTAGTTGTAGAAGTGACACCTGTGTGGTAGCCTTGAGTGTATTTTCCAACTTGGTAGGTGATAGTAGTCTACCACACGTGTCACTTTGTACATGGTAGGTATCTTTTTTTATCAATCCCCTTTTCGCTTTCATCCATTAGATTTGGAGGCTACAGGGGATATAAAACTTGCTGTTGCCTAAGTAAAGTATTGTCAGTGACAGTAGCTTTATTATCAGTGATGGTTATGCGATTCTGTAAGTCAATACCTCCCGCTCAGGATATGGAGCACATTGGTTACCAGCAGCTTGTAACACTGAAGAATGCTGTCATTACCCATTTACTGCTGGAACTATCAGAGACATTCAGTTTTACTTTGAGATTTACTTTGCTGGCTAGCTTGGGAAATAAACATACAGTAGTTTTGATCCTAATAGTGCTTGATAGATGGGTAGTGGTCAGGGAAATGAAGTTCAAGGTAACCTAGATTATGCATTAATGGGCCTCCCAGTGGCTGTTTATGGTAATGCAGTTAAACTTTCTTTTTTCACACTTCATGTTCTGGTCAAGCTATGGTCATAATTTTTGAGTGGTAGATAGCTCTTGGTATAGCGAATAAGTGGTGAAGGTTTGGGCCCACTACTAGCATTTTTTGGTTTCAGACTTTGATTAGAGAATATTTCAAGAAGTGGTGGATGGATTATCGTTATTTTTTTACATATGGATAGCTTGAATAATGATCTACATAATCAGATAAGTATCTAATTGAAACCTGCTGCATTCCATGATAGGACCCAAGAGGAATATGATTGATAGATAAATCATTAGAATCAAGACTTGATTGTCATAACTAATGACAAATTTATACAATTAGTAGTGATAAGTGATAGGACTTTCACACTTTCAGTGTTAGAAACTCAAAGCTAAGTTAAGGTGGACACTGAGACATAAATCATATCATACAAAGTCATGCTAACTCTTTGCTAGAAAAGAAAACATTTGTAAGTGATGACACTGACGAAGGTCTCAGTGATTTGGAATAGATTCTAGAGAAATATGGATACCATGAACAACTTGTATTATTGACTTATTTGGTTAAAAAGAATATGTTCATCCAATAGAATTTAATAATGCAAATGATGACAGTATTTGTATAATCAATATTGCAAATTTGTAATAGGTCACTTGAAATTGGCATTTGGTTATGACTCACATGAGGTTATGGAGTTCATTTTTCCCAGGGAAGTAATTTCACAGTAGGAGGGAAAGCAATTTTACAAAGTATCGTAAGTTCAAGGTTGACAGGATTTTGACGTATTGTAAATTCGCAGTGGACTGATGTCGCCACAAAAAAACGTGAAAATTAAACCATAGCAAATATTTCAAATATTTACAGCACGCAGAAAAACCCATGCAGGCCCACCTTGTAGCCTGCAATCCAGAGGTATTATCTGTAGCTCCCAAGACTCTTCTGTTGCAGAGAGGATAGAAGAGTCTGGGGAGCTATAATATGGCTGGATACCAGGCTACCGACTCCCACATCTGGGCCTCATCACTGTCAGCTTCCACATCCAAGACTGGGGCTCTACTGGGGGTTACCAAGCCTTCATGAAAAAAAGTTCCATGCTAGTATTTTTCATGTACTCAATGTTTATCAGATGCATGACAGCTACTAGGATCAGATTCTGACAAGGTAGATTTCCAAAAAAGGTGATGGCCCAAAATTGGAAAGAAATTAATTTTTTTAAGTATGTACCTGGACTGTAGCCCCTCCTTGCATAGCCACTGCTTGGTCCAAGCAATGGGGCAGCCATAGGTGACTTCCATACTAGTACCTATGTCTGCTGTTTGTTGTATTGATTTTTGCCCAGTGTATGCCCTTTGTGTATGCTGCTGTCCCCGCAGTAGGGGGTGTTTATTGTTGTAGGTACTATAGACGTGCCCCAGCTGGTGTATTATCCTTTCTACAGCAGGTTAGTTCCTTGGTATGAGCTTCCTGGGAATTTTCAGTGGAATTTCAGCTTGATGTTTTCTGTTACGATCTTGCATGAATTTGAGACTGATCCTTACCTTTTTGAAAAGTGCTCATGCTTTCCATATGGAATAATGCTTGTACTCTGGACATATATTTTTGTTTGTCCAAAACATTTCACTTGTGTGATAAGCAGTGTAATGTAAGAATTCAGATAATGTTGAGGGGACCAAGCGGCGAATGGTAAATTTCCTTTAGTTTGAAATAAGGCCCTGGTTTGAAAGATTAACCATCGCTGCCTTGATGATATAGGGTCAGTCATAGGGGAATGATATCCTTCATACTACATAGTGCATATCATTGATATAGTTTTAATCACTGTTCTTGCTATAGATCATAATGAAATAGTATAGTATCAAGTATTATAGTCAAAGTAGAATGACATTAAATGTTGTTTTCAAGACACAGAAAATGTGCCAGAAAATATTGTTGTGTTGTTAAGTATCACATTCCTGTACCCACATGATGTCAGTATAAATTGTGTTGTGAATGAAAGAGTAATTATTAGTTACATTAATCTTAAGCTGTCATGAACAAATGTAAGCAGGGTACTGAATGCATGTGTGATGTGATGAATGACTGGCTATACTAGAGTAGCACCTGCTGTTACTGTGTGTTGTGATGTGAGTAATACATGTTGACAGTTCAAAGGCTGCACCTGTCTTTCTCATAACCTTACAATAGACCAGCTTGTTGGCTGAAATTATATCCCTGACCCATCACAGTAATGAATTGATTAAGAATTTATTAGCAGCACTGTTTGCTTTTTTCTTTTTTTTGCTGAACAATAGAGCATATTAGATATGTGTAAAAGACAAAATCAGAAAGTCAATTTAGTCATATGTTATATAATATATATTAATTTTAGTAAGAATATTTGAACAGGAACATGTTATTCTTGACTGGGCAGTATCTGTCAATCTTGGCCTAGAATTGGCACACTTCAGTTTTCATATTGAAATCCTTATTGCAATAAAGTAATATTCAAACATTTATAACACCAGAATCCTCACAGTGGAAGATGTATGCTTCATAATGCCACAGTGACTCTTTATTGTGAACTGAAAAGTTACAGGTTTGTGTGCATGTAATTTGCAGTTTTGCCTGCTAAATTCAAATTAAAAGCGGGCATTTTACAACCATGTCCACACAAACTGATGTATTATATAGAGGCAGGTATTGCTAAGGTGTTGTGCATGGTGTTTTGTTCCAAAACTGTTTTTCTTATGTTTTAATTTTTCCAACAGTACCAGAGGAGGTAGAACCCAAGTACGTCAAGGGGAAGAAAAAATATGGCCGCCGTTCCAAACCTGACTTCTTAGACTCGGAAGACGACGTCTCACGCTCAGAAAGTCACCCGACTCCTGCCAAGAAAGTCAGGGAGGAGGGTCGGCGGACAGAGAGGCGCACAACTCTGCGAGAAAGGACGTCTTCTATGGCCAGTATTCAGGTGGGTGTTACTGGTGTATCAGGTTCACCAAGAAAAGATTCTAGTCACAATATGCTATGTGATGTTCAGAAGGCTTTAGTCAGGTTGTAGGAATAATTGCCATCTTAACCATATATATGAATGAATGAAGACTTTTATTGCACATTTTTGCCACACAGGGTTAAGTACAGGTCACACAAGACATGTTGAAAAGATACAATCAACAGATAGAGATACAAAATGAGACTATTGGCTCGTTCTCATTTAAATGTCGAAATGCTGTCGCCTGACTTTACGCCTTGATATGGCGCAAATTATAGACAGCTTCACTGGTTCCTTCATTTTTCCACAACCTCTGTAATGTTTTACAAAAGATGCACAACAACATTCGTATAGGTTGATGGGTTAGAAGATTATTATAGCCACGGGTGGGATTTCACACCCTAAAAAATGGCTGTCGCCTGAGAAGAAACGAAGAATTCAAATAGTTGCCAAAAATGTAATAATTCAGTTCCCAGAATGATTGTTCGGCAGGTGAAACCAGCTGACCAGGCCCTCTAATCGATCACGTCAGATCGCTCCTGTCACTGATCTTGGAGGCTGTGTGAGGTGTTTTATGCCTGTCGCCAGATTCTGTAACAAACGTTACCACCACCAGTACGATGGTTGCCACGGTTATGTTATCCACGTATAAGACTAGAAATGGCCGTTTTTGTGACGCTGTACAGTTTTTCTGGCTTTCTAAAGAGACGAGAAAGGGTTGTTGACTGTCATTTGTATCCCACCTTGCTTACCAAAATGTTGTACAAAAATGACTGTAACAAACGTTACCATTGTTCGATGCTGTCTAAGCTTTCTACTTGACCTGGTGTAAAAAAGCTGCCCACTTTTCAAATGCCCCTATGGACATCCACTTATACCTAAATGATGTAGTCAATAAGGTAAGTCCTTTCGAAGAAAACAGGGTAAAGTCTACTGTTGTAACAAACGTTACCGGTAACGTTTGTTAATGCCCTGTAATGCATTACCAATGGGACCGAAAATAATAAGTTGCCATTTTTTGGCTATGGTAAGAAGAGGAATTTTCGCAAACAACCAAGTAGTTTTCAGTGACAATAAAGCCGATTCATTTTTCGACCAAAAAAATGCCATTTTCGACATTTCAATGAGAACGAGTGTATTGCTGGATAAGTTCAACTTCTCCTCTCTTTTATATTATGGTGGAGATATAAGGCCAATTATCTCTAGCTTTTACTTGACAAAGATGGTTGTTTTACGCATCTTGCAATATTTACACGACTCTAGTAACAACAGATCTCCAAAAGGACGTATATAATTATAAATTCAAATAGATTAAAACAGATCATTGGTCAAATGGTTTTATCTCCAATGACTCCACCTGAAAGCTATGATTGTTCCATCCTGCCATGTACAGAGCCTCGAGTCTGACGACGGTAAAAAGAAACCACCCTCTACTGGAGACAGTGACAAGGAGCACGAGAGAACATTTGAGGCTGAGGGGACAGGTAAGTGTATGGAATATAATGATATGATAAACAATGAAAAAAAACAGACTCATTGGTAATGGTAGTGATACTTTCATTACACGAACATAAGTTTGGTTGGTTTCTCTGAAATTTCCCCTTTGATCTTTTCCATCTAAGTAGGCATACACCTTCAAATTCTAGTCTTCCGTTCTTCTGTGGAATGGTCGTCAAATTTCCTACATTTGTCTAAGTAGGTTATTAGAACGTCGTAGAATATGTATTATAGTTGGTAATGCATTCGTTGCTGGCTGTATAGGTTTATAGAAATTTTACTAACATCCCAACCCTCCCCTGCCCAGGTCTGCTGAAGACAGGCACCATGGACGAGGCGTACACCCCATCCCGAGGGGCGATGATGAGCCCCACAGATGAGGACAGACAGGAGGAGATCCGGCAGATCTGGGAGGAGCTGGGGGTGGGGCACAGCGGCTTCCTCAACAAGGCTGAGCTGGACCTGGTCTGTAAACACATCGGACTGGACGAGATGAACGATGAGGTCAGGAACCATCCATAACCTTCCCTTGTAGTGGTAACTTAATTACTTCATGGTGGATACAGTGGGTGACTTTATACCAAACTGGTTTCAACTGCAGAAATGACCGAAATCGTTATGAACAGGTGTCAGTTTTTGAGGAGTTTTTGTTGTTTTTGAGGTGGTATGACTGTGTAAAGTCACCCATATACCTCCAGATTGACTACAAGGTTTTGAACAAAGATGCTAAGATGATGAATCGACTTTTCTCTGTATCATTGTAAATTGTTGATCTGTTCCCCCAGGAGCTGTCCCACCTGTTCCAGACCCTAGATAAAGATGAAGATGGGAAGATCAGTTTACAGGAGCTCCTGAATGGTCTCTTCAAGTATAGCTCCTCCCCCTCCCCAACCCCCTCCCCCACCAGGGGTCTGATGGCTGCAGAGAGGCGCAGACTGGCACGGACCATGTCCATGGACGAGTCCCTGGCCAGAGTTGCCACACCGCTGGTCGGTATCAACCTCTTCTCAGCACTGGACTCAGAAGGAACTGGGTACGGTTTCAATCTTCTTGTCTGGCCTTCATTCTTTTCTAAATTGTAAAAACTTTAAAGAGTTATTATTTCAATGATTAGTTTCTGATGCACCCTGTCCAAGGATAAAGTCTCTTACAAAATGACTTGGGTACTGTTTAATTTACAAGTGTATTAGTGGATCAGTAGACTGTATGCAACAATTGATCTGCTACTACAACCCCAGACATCTTCATGCAAAACACCTCTAAGCACTAGGCAAATGGGCTATCTTTTGAACTTGTTGTGGATGGTTCTCTGATTTCTCTTATCTAAGACTCCTGTATGTCTACCCCAGGTATGTGCAGGCAGATGAGATAGTGAATCTGTGGCAGGAGGAGGGCATACAGAGTCCCATGGAGGTGCTGGAGGTGAGTCACAGCAGCAGTCAGTCCCTGATTACTGCTCAGATAGTACCTGCTGTCTTTAAACATGTTTTCATTGCTTCATAAACTACAGTTGACAAAGTGCATGGCTCTGTCAGTTTGGAATGTAATGCAAAGAATAAATGATACTACATTTCCCGATTGTTTGTACATTGTATTTCTTGTCTTTGCTTTGATGATAAATGGATTAAAGGAGCTTGCAAATCAATGCTATTCACAATACACTCATGTTTCAAGGGATTTTCGTAAGTCCTCTTGAACAATACCTTCATAGCTGGATATGTGTGCTGTTTCTCCTTCAGGATTTAGACCAGATCCATGTTTAGAACATTAGAAGCAAAATGCTCCTGCGCTGTTAGTTTAATGTAATGTCTAATGTTGACAGGACCTTGGGTTTGAGCTGGGAGGAAAGGTGAACATCACTGAGCTGAGTATGGAGTTAGAACACGAGCTCTACGCCATCCCTGAGGACAACAAGGTGTACCATGCTGCCCTCACGTCTTACAGGAGCGAGATCAGGCATCTTAAGTAAGTGTCCTAGATGATAAGAATAGGTGTCTTCAGGTAGGCAGATCTACAATAGGAAATAGGTTGTATCAATATTCATTTAGAGTCATAGATGTTTTCCAAGAAATCTGTCTCATTTTTATGAATATTTACAGAACATACAAAAAATTGTTTGGAAAGAGAGTATGGCAAATATCTTCAACTGAGAAATATTACCCTCAAGATTAATGTACACAAGAAATGTTTTATTTACACTGTATATATTAGACACATTGGACTAGAATGTATGACTTGCCACTGACTTCAGGGATGTGATGGGGTATGGAAGCAGGATCACTTCAAACTGCCCCGTAGAGCCTAGTTACCAGATACTCACTTTGTCTGTTCCTCCACTTCCTAACAGTAACACCATCTGGCTTTTGCAGTGAGTACTGCATGCAGGGTGATATACTGTACTGCTTGCCATACTGCATTTCTTTTCTTTGCCTAGTCAGTATTAGATGTTAGAGTGAACTGTTAAGCTGCTGTTCCAGTTGAAGGAAATGTCCACCTTTATGGCCACTGCCACCAATGACAATGCAACACTTGCAATACTATATACAGTGATAGAGCACAACACTATCACTTCACTCACTGTATGACCACAATAGGGTATTTCCAGTATAGCAGGGAAGTGACAAGATCAGCAAGTTATTCTCTGTAGAATCCTGTGCATGCTTCCTGGCAAAACTGAAGGATACTGCACCTTTTTATTAAGAGAGTCGTAAAATGTAATTTGAACTGTGAAATCATTGCCTTGCCCCAGATCTGACCTTGACCAAGCCTACAAGGAGAGAGACAAGGTGCAGGGTGACCTTGAGGCAGCTAACCTGCGCATCAACAAGCTGGTACAGGAGGTGGACGATCGGCATGCTGGGATGGAGAGGACCAGTGAGAACAGACTCAGGTCAGAGTTACATCAGTACTCATGATGATGTAGATCTATGCTGTTTGCTGTTTTAGTGTGTGTCAGTTGTTTTGAAAAGGATGTTTTACCTTTCATTATGCAGAATGTGAAAAGCAATCTATTATATCCAAAGTTGCTTGATAGGAACTGGATTTAGGAGCAAGCATACGGCCGTCAATATTTACCTCCATGAAATTTCATGGAGGTTATATTTTACCCCGCGTTTGTCTGTGTGTCTGTGTGTCTGTCTGTCTGTGTGTAAACAAGATAACTCAAGAACGGCTGGGTGGATTGGTTTGATACTTGGTGTGTTGGTAGGGTGTGATGAAAGCTGGAAATGATTAGATTTTGGGCCCCCTAGCGGCTCCCCTTGGTACTGCAGCGCAACTTCCGGTTTTGCTATCTTGGTGTTCTGGACATGCTATGGTCACGATTTTTGAGTATTAGATAGCTCTTGTGCTCAGGAAGAAGTGACATAAGTTTGGGCCCCCTAGCGTCTAGTTTTGGGATAGCAGGGGCATTATACCTCATAATACTCGACCTTGTTCGGGAGAGTACCTTATGCAGTAGTTCCACTGCGTGTCGCTAGGCGGTGCACATATACAAAGAGAAAAACACGCAAAGCACCATGGGACCTTACGTGACGTCACCCCTACATCCTCGCCATTTTTCCTTGTGCGTGTTGCGTCGGCGGGTGCTTTTGTTTCAAGCTCCTAGCTGCGCCGTTTTTTCGCGTTTTTCCGTCTATTTGGCACCTTTTTTCGGTGCTTAACATGCCAGAAGGAGGCAAGAAGAAGGAAAAGAAGAAGCATTTGGCTTCGGACTCCGACAAGGGTGAAAACTCAGGTCGGAAGCGTGGCACGTCACCGGACGAACGCCCGAAAAAATATTTGGCTTTGGCGGCAGAGCTTAGCGCTCGAGGCTTGCCGGCGCAGCATGCACGGGAGAATTTGGCCAAGGAGGGCCGAGAAGGCGATGGGTCTTCGGTGGAAGGGGACGACAGTGCTCGGCGGAGCAAGTCCCCACATGTCCCGCATGGGGAGGGTGAAAAATCCCCTCCCATGCCCGTGTTGGACCCAGAGGCCCGTGACAAGGAGGTCGAGCTCAACGGAACGGAGAGTCCCTTCCCCTTTCCACCTGGCTTTGATGCTGCCGGGTTTTTGCAGTGGCTACGCAAAAATTTGACTACACAGGAGTCCACTCCGAGTGTAGCAGCGTCAACCAGCCGAACCGGCGTGGTTGGTTCCGGGCGAAAGCAGCCGGGAAATTTGGAGGATGGGGAGTGTTCCGAGGAGGCCGACTCCTCCGAGTCTGAAAAAGACGAAGGTATGTCGTTTGAATATGACAATCCTTTTGAGACAGATAAGAGTGAAGTTCCCGAGCATGTTAGAAAGTTTGTGGCTGATGCTTTCACCAATAAGCTGTCATTTAATGATTGTAAGGAGAGGATGGAAGCTCTTCCTACTCCTTCGAATTTAGAGTTTATACTCAAGGTCCCACAGTTGGATAGCATTGTGAATTCTTTGCTTCAGTCGGGGACAGCTAGTAGTGACAAGTCCCTGCGGGATTGTCATGAGAAGTTGCTCTTTGCTGCTCACCCTTTGGTCGAATTGCTGACCTCAGTAAAGGGTTCAGATTTGCCACTTAGTCCGGAGGCAGTTTGTAAGACCATAGAGAATACCTTACTATTTTTAGGCACAGCCTCCTACATGCTAACTCAGACACGTAGGGAGTTCTGTGGTAAAGATATGAAACCTGAGGTGAAGAAGATGATAACCTCAAGTTTACCTACTGGTACCTCTCCGGATTTATTTGGTAATACCTTTGTGGAGAAACTGTCTACCCTTGACCAGGCTAGACGTACCTTGAACAAGGCCTACCCAATGGCTTCTTCTTCTAAGGCTAAGCCTACTTATGGTTTTCGTGGCAATAATCCTCGCTACTCTTGGACCAGTAATACTAATAGCAGGTATTCCTCAGGTAAATTGAATGCATTTCGTTCCGGAGGGAACTATAGGTCGAAGTTTGGGTTTGGACCCGGACCCAGCAAAGGGTCGGGGTTTCACAAGCCAGGGACGAAGTTTCCCAAAAGCCAGTAAACAAAGCTCTAGCTCTCCCTCGTGTGCAAACTTTTCTTTTAAGTTTTTCTCCTCTCCGCCCTGCGGGGAGAACGTCTCTTTTTGTTCGGAATTGGGAGAGGATGACAAGCGACAAGTGGGTCCTACAGACCGTTCGAGGTTATCAGATAGAGTGGGAGTCCACTCCTTTTCAGTTTGTTCAGCCAGTGACTCAAATAAGAAAGGCCGACATGGCCAAACTAGTAGACGAGGAAGTTCAGAGTATGGTAGAGAAAGGAGCAGTGTTACAAGTAGAACCATGTGTAGGCCAATACGTGTCAACTATTTTTCTAGTACCAAAGGCATCAGGAGCAATGCGTCCAGTCATAAACTTGAAATATCTAAACGAACATGTTCAAAAGCATCACTGCAAGTTCGAGAGCCTAAATCTGGTGAAAGAGCTTTGGCAGAAAGGGGATTTCATGGCTACCCTGGATTTGAAAGATGCCTATTTTACAATTCCAATTTGGCACCAAGACCGAAAGTTTCTGAGATTTTCGTGGCGAGGAAGTCTCTGGGAGTTCCAAGTTCTCCCGTTCGGACTCACCTCTTCTCCTCGTGTGTTTACGAAAGTGTTGCGCCCAGTGGTGGCGATATTGAGGAAACAAGGGTTAATCTTGGTGATTTATCTAGACGACATTCTAATTCTGGCAAGGTCAGAGGAGCAGTGTCTAAAAGACATCGCAGTAGCAAGGGAGCTGCTAGAAAGCCTAGGGTTTGTCTTAAACCTAGAAAAGTCTCAACTAGTGCCCTCTCAGGTGGTAACCTTTCTAGGTTTCATATTGGATTCTCGAACTATGACCATTTTCCTACCAGAGAAGAAAGTACTGAAAGTCGAGCAGACTTGTCTGGTTCGTCTTTCTCAACAAACCCTTTCGGCAAGGGATCTAGCCAGTGTCATAGGTCTGCTGGAGTCCACGAGGCACGCGATTTTGCCAGCGCCCCTACACTACAGGGCCTTACAGGCCTTACTAAACGAGACTATGGAAAGGACAGGGTCGTTCGACTCTGTAATAAGACTGACTTTGACAGCGGCATGCGACCTTCAATGGTGGGTCACGCATGTACGAAGGGTAAACGGACGAAGAGTGTTCGTCCCGACAGACATGACTATTTTCTCAGACGCATCCCTACTGGGTTGGGGAGCGTGTTGCGGCAACCAAAAGACAGGGGGTCGGTGGTCTCCCGCGGAAGCGCAGGAGCACATAAATTGGTTAGAACTGAAGGCGGCCTTCCTAGGCCTCAAGTGCTTCGCAACAAAACAAAATCATCATATTCTATTGAAGCTAGACAGCGTTACGGCTGTAGCCTATATAAACTGTCTGGGGGGCACAAAGTCCCCAACACTGGCGGCCCTAGCCCTGGAGATGTGGGACTGGGCGTTACAGAAAGGTGTAGTTCTGTCCGCACGACACCTGCCAGGTCGAACCAACGTTGTAGCAGATTCGTGTTCGCGAATCTTCCAAGACAAAACAGAGTGGCAACTGAACAGGTCAGTGTTTCTGAAGGTAAACGCTCAGACAGGCAACGTACTCTCAGTAGATTTGTTTGCGTCACGCCTGAATGCTCAGCTGCAGAGATATGTGGCGTGGCATCCCGATCCCATGGCATGGGCAGTGAATGCGTTAGACTTGCACTGGGGGCACCTCGGTCTGGCGTATGCCTTTCCCCCGTTCGGTCTACTGTTCAGAGTTCTGAGGAAGATTCAGACAGATCATGCGACGGTGTTACTGGTAGCGCCTCTCTGGAGGTCTCAGGCATGGTTTCCCAAACTCCTGGACATGTTGTTCGACACTCCGACTCTCCTTCCACGGAGTCGGGATCTGCTATGTCTACCACACAACGGAGAACCTCACCCGTTGTTACCAGGTCTAAGACTAGCCGTGTGGCCAATATCAGGCGTCAGTTGGAGGGTCGAGGCCTTTCAAAAGGGGCTTCGGAGCTCATCTTGTCAGCATGGAGAGATAGCACATCTCGCCAGTATCAGTCCGCTTGGGGACAATGGTGTAGCTGGTGTGATCGCAGGGGTCTCGATCCCGTTTCAGGCTCTATAGAGAGTGTTGTTGAGTATTTGGCAGGACTTTTTGACAAAGGTTACGAGTATAGGTCTATTGGCGTGGCTCGTTCTGCCATCTCCTCAGTCCACCTTCCAGTTGACAAGTATAGTGTTGGTAGTCATCCGCTAGTGACTAAGCTGTTGAAGGGTGTGTTTCATCGACGTCCCCCATGTCCTAGATATGTTGAACAATGGGATGTTTCTAGGGTTCTGATGTACTTGATGCACCTTTGTCCAGCTAATAGTCTTAGCTTGAAGCAACTGACCCTAAAGTTGGTGTCTCTAGCAGCCTTGGTTTCACCTGACAGAGGTCAGACTTTGGCTTCACTGGACTTGAGATACATGTCCAAGCAGAGGGATGGGGTTTCGTGGAAAGTTCCCACTCTACTTAAGACTTCTAGACAGAAAAGGCCCTTTAAGAAATGTTTTTGGGCAGCCTTTCCGCAGGACAGGAGGTTATGTGTCTTTGTATACCTTAAGGAATATTTGAGGCGTACTTCACCTTTTCGGGTGGAAGGAGAGCAAAGGTTGTTCCTCTCATACAAGCGACCTCATAGACCAGTTGCGTCCAATACCATCGCTAGATGGATTAAGTCAGTGTTGGCTTTAGCTGGGATAGATGTCAACACATACTCAGCTCACTCGACAAGAGGGGCGTCCACTTCGGCTGCGGCGGCAGCGGGGGTCAGCGTGGCCAGTATCATGAAGGCTGCGGACTGGGCCAGGGAATCAACCTTCCAGCGGTTCTACAGAAGAGAGTCGGACCAGGCTTCCTACGGGCAAGCTGTGCTGTCCACTGCTCTGGAGTCTGCATAAGGTACTCTCCCGAACAAGGTCGAGTATTATGAGGTATAATTGGGGGTTATGCTAAGATGTACTTACCATCTACAGTATAATCTGAATTATACCTCATACGAGACCTTGTTCGGGTATGCTTACCACCCTTGTAACAATGATTTCAGTTGTTAACTGTTCATTTTCCCTCCCATATTGGACAGCACAGGGGAAGACTTTACCCGCACTTCGTCAAAATGGCGAGGATGTAGGGGTGACGTCACGTAAGGTCCCATGGTGCTTTGCGTGTTTTTCTCTTTGTATATGTGCACCGCCTAGCGACACGCAGTGGAACTACTGCATAAGGTACTCTCCCGAACAAGGTCTCGTATGAGGTATAATTCAGATTATACTGTAGATGGTAAGTACATCTTAGCATAACCCCCAATTTTTGTCAAAAACTTCTGACGAGGATAACTCAAGAAGGGAACAACGGATTTGCATGATTTTTGGTATGTAGGTACCTTGGCCAATGTTGTACAAGATGAAATACTAATTATGCAAAATAGGAGCAAATTTGCATAATTAATGACAACATTCAATCATAGCAGTTTTTTCTATGTGTCTCTTGTCTTGGACGTTATATGGTCTTGAAATTTGGGTGGTAGATAGCTTTCAGTGTCATGACAAAGTGGAGCAAGTTTCAGCCCCCTAACATTCAATTTAGGAACTGCAGGGGCATTTTTGTCAAGACATGCCAAAGAGGATAACTGCAGAAAGGATTAACGGATTGTCATCATATTAGGCATGCGGGTACCTTAGGCAAAGATGTTCATAATGATATACATGTTATGCAAATGAGGACTTAATCTGCATAATTAATGAGGAAATTGTATAATTCCATTGTTTTCAATAACTGGACTTCTGATAAATGTAACACATGTTAATTATGATAGGTGGAATATAAGCAGATACTAAATATGGTAATGAGGAACTTATTTGCATAATTTATGTAAAAATTGCAAAACCACTTTATGATTAATAATGGGAATTTTATAATTGCGACATGTGTACGATTGTCAATGATGAACAACACCATGCATAAATTATGTTAATGTCTTAGTCATTTGCGTGAAATTTACAAAAGCTCTAAATTTTCATGGAGGTATGAGGTCGCCGAACTCTAGTTGTTTGATAGTTTCCAAGCAGAGATCTTCCACAAGTGCTTCCACACGTACTTCCACACGTACCTCCAGTTTTCCATAGAAAGAAAACCTGGGCACTTGTTCCAGTGTAAAACGAGCTGTTTTTCTTCTAACAGGACCACAGAGAAGAGGTATGAGGAGAAGATCGAGCGACTGCAGGCAGAGATCCAGAAGGAGCGGGAGTTCATCACCCAGCAGGCTGCCAAACAGAAGGGCAAGTTGGAACATGAGATCGACAATCTGCTGGAGGAGCAGAAACGGCTGCATGAGAAACTCAGGTGAACCTCATGTCTTAGTCAAAGGGATTCAACAATCAGGAGTGTGAAACAAAGACTGCCTAGTCTTTTCTTTATTTCCCCTTCTTGTACATATTTTTTGCATCCTTTTACTTACTTCCATCCTTCCTTGGCATCCTTTTTCTGTTGAGAACAGCAGTTGAAACTAAGCTGAATGTCAGGGAAATCCCACTTTGTTCTGGAAGAATGTTCCATATCTGACCAGCCTGTGTGTCACCAGTATTGCCCACCAGGAGCGGGGAGACCTGGAGAAGGAGCTGCTGGAGATGACAGAACGTCTGGTGGAGCTGCAGAAACACAACGACAGACTCAGTAAGGACAACGAGGCCTACTCAGATCTACAGCTCAGGGTCAGTTTAATATAAATATAGAGCACACTCCAGTACTTCTTTTGACTTTTCCATGTGTCTGGTGAGCAGGTATCACAAGTCTGTAAAGATCAATCCAATTGTAATTTAAGCAGGCTGGTGCAAACAAAAGTATGTGGTGTGTAGTCTGTGTGAATGCTGACCATGTTCCCAACCACATTTGAGGTTCTAATCACTGGTTCTGTAGTAAAGTGTTGTGGCATTTGTGTCCAGCTTGCAGATATTGAATCTCGTCGTGACTCCCTGAAGATGCAGCAGGAAGTGGACATTGTGCAGCACATCAAGGACCTGGAGGCCATCAACAGGGTGGGAACTTACTATAGCACAATCAAAGATCTTCTTATTACTCCGCCTCCCATATCATGTACCACCAGCAATCTATAATATGGAATCCTCTAATTAGCTGTTACATATCTTTGTTGATGTTCAAGAATAGTATAGTTTAGACTGGCTTCCAAATTGCAATTTTTCTGTTGTGTTGTCTAGTCTTATGCTCCATGGATTAATTGATCAGCATTCTTCACAGGAGCTCCGAGACAAAAATGACGAGCTGGTTTTAGAGATTGAGGAACTACGCAGTCAGCTGACAGGTAGACACGTCCGTCGTCGTGGGAACAAGGACAAGGTGGGGCGCACAGGCTCCATCCTGTCTGACTACCAGAAACCCACAGTGGTGAGGAGGAGAGGAAAACACACCACATCCTCAGGTCTGTGTCATTAGTCTTTACCAGTCCTTGTGCTTGGTTCCTTTCTTCATGGAACGGAAACATTTAAGATTGGAGACAAACTGTTTTTTTTCTAATATCCAGCCTCCTAGTACTTGCCTGCCTCTTCTTTTCCTTATTGAAGGACCTATTTAGCACATTAACATTCAATTAGTATTTCCTTGGTCTCAGAACTACCATTTCCCATTTCCTTCTATTCTCTCTACCCAATGTTGCTTCTGGAAGAGATGTCTGTTTTGTACTGCAGCAGTAGCAAATATGTAATAACTTACATATACATGTAAAATATGCCTATTGCTTATCTGATGCTTTGTGTGAACATAAATAGTATCATAATTTGACCTTTAACAGTAATTGAAAACTGATGTCTAGGTGCGTTGTTACATGTATGTACTCTTCAATCACAGATAATGAGTCTGAGACTGATGAAGGTCCATCAGGAAGAACAAAGCGGCGACTTCCAACTCCCAAGAGGGACACTGGCTCATCACAGGAGGATGACGGTATGGGTCCCACCACCCTCACACACCCAGCAGCCATGTCACTGCTGCATGTCATGTTGTCATGTTACTGTCATGTAACTGTGCTGCAACTGTGCATGTGTCATCTCTCTGCTGCAGGCTGTCTCTCAGCATTCATGTCCTGTCTGTGAATCATCTGTGGATCTCAGCTATGCCTGTCTTGTTATGTGCAATATGTGTATTTGTACCAGGCTGAAAAAGAGGGAAGGGCCACTTGACAGTATTTGAAGTTGTGTCACTGTAAACATCACAGACTTTTGAGAAAATTATATTTTCCATAGTGAAAAGTTTTGGACAATTGAAGCTTGA
>NC_049979.1:13447008-13449521 GCF_000003815.2 Branchiostoma floridae | reverse complement strand
ACATTTTGTAATGCATTTGCTAAAGTAATTTGTTTCAAAACCTTTCCATTTTCCAAAATGTTGGTACTTCCCTCCTATGGTACTGTAATGCATGATTATGTCTGCATGATTACTAACCACTGTACTGTCTGTATACATGCATGCATGCTTGCCTATCCTGCCGCTGCATGCCCAGGATCTCTGGGTCACTCCCCAGTACAGTACACCCACGTGGGTGTGCAGGTGGGGTACCCCCAGGATGGGATGGGGAAGGTGGAGTACCCACAAGTGGGCTTTGTCCGCAGAGGTTTGAGTTGTTTGCTGATGCTATTTGCATTGTCTGGGGTGTATGAATCTATGTGTGTGTGTTTGTAATCTTTACACCACTGCCTACCAATGAAGCCTTGGGCCCTACCCTCTACTGAATCCATGGAGTTTGCATGAATTGAATGAATGAAATGGGTCTGAGTGCACTTGAATGCACATTTGGCTGTTCTCATCCCAACTGAATCCAATGGTAGGCAGTGATGTCAGACACCTTGTATCAGAATGCATGTCTGTGCTCGCCTGCATCCATGCTGTCGCTATTTGCATGTCCTCGCTGCATGACCTTGCATGTCCTGATTGACCTTTACCCCCTGGCCGCCCGGCGCAGACTGGACGGTCGTAGATCTCTCGGATTCCTCCTACAGGTTCTCGACTTTCCGCCTCTCCCAACCAGCTCACACCAGTTCACTCCCCCTCCCGCGTTCTCCATGCTGAAAGTAAGTGGGAGACAAGGAACCATGTACTGTGTCATGTCTGTGTTGTCTCTTCTGTCATGTTGTCTTTGACCCCTTAATGTGGAATCACCTGCACTTTATACTGCTGATCTCAACTGAAGCTCATGCATTCACATCATATCATCACCTCTCATTTGCATGGACTATTTTTTAACATGCACCTAGTATGCATAGATTTATTTCCTTGTTCCAAATACAACTTGAAATAATCACATACATGTATATCATATCTCTGTCCAATTGTTTCTACCGCCTATCCCCATTTGTCACATATGGTGCTCAGTGTTTAAGTTCTTACTTTCATTCAATAGGAATAGGAATTGAAGTACAGTTTTGCAAATGACAGGATTACATGATGATGCAGGTCTGCTGTTTACATTTGGTTTAAATGTAAGAGATAAACTTACTGCTTAAAGCATTTTGAACAGTCCTATGAAATCAATATTCCTAGCTCAGTCACATGGCCCTTCCGTGTGGTATCACAGATAGAATGAACCTAAGACTCTAGTAAGAGCCCTCTGTCAGTAACTGTGGGGTTACCATTTTCCCCTCCGTTACCAGATGTGTCTGAGTTGCGTGACCAGTTTGACCGTGAGCGGAGAGAGATCGAGCAGGCGTACAAAATGGAGATAGCAGAGCTGGAGGAGAAGAAGGCGGAGCTGGAGAAAGGCCTTGTGGAGCTCCAGGAAAAACACGAGAGTGAGAAAAACGAAATGGAGCAGAAATTTGCGCTCGATAAGGCCGGTCTTCGCGACCGCTTAGAGGCTGAGTTCAAGGAGGACCTGGAGATCCGGATTGCAGAGACCCGGACTCAGCTTCTCAAGGTGGGTTTTCTGACTAGTCACAAATGAAGTGTTGAATTTGAAGTGTTAAAAATTATTTGGTTTATATTCATGCTGTATTTTTCTTAGTATGTAAGATGGAAGCTACATCCAAAGTAAATGTGAATTGCATGTAACTGTTGGAAAAATTCAGCATTCTTACAAAACAAAGTTAAAGACAAAACAAGAAGAATGACAGCTTATCTGTTAGTTGAGTCAGGAGGAAAGGGGCCTTATTTTTTGGGTCCCAGGTACGATTTAGTCTTATACATTGTGGTAGAATCCCTACATTATGGTAAAATAGATGTTTTGCAAAGTCAGCTGATGTATTGTCTGTGTTCAGGAGAAGGATATGGGTGCATCAGAGCTGATGACCCAACACGCCTCAGAACTACAGACCAAGCTGGAGGACCAGCGCAGAGACCTGGAGCAGAAGTTTGACAAGGAGAAATCAAACATGGAACAGAAACACCACCTGGAGGTCAACGCCCTGCAGGCCGGCTTCGACAAGGAGGTGAATGAGCTGATCAACAGTCATCGCAAGGAGATGGAACAGCTGGAGAACAAACACAGGTAAAGAACTGTATGGGTTATTAGAACAGCTGGAGAACAAGCACAGGTAAGGAGCTCTATGGGGGTAATGTTGCAGCTGGAGAACAAGCACAGGTAGGGTAATGTATGGAGTATTGAAACAGTTGGAGACCAAGCACAGATTGGAGCAGTATGGGGGATTTCTACCTAAGGTACAAGAATTGGACGGTAGGTGGGTGCCATTATCTATAATGTAGGAATACACTGTAAATTAGTGTTATGTACTAGTACTTATAAATGTGGCAACCTACATGTTGTCTCCATTTTAGTTTTTCATCAGTTGACACATATTCACTTTTAACTCACAGGAAAGAGAAGGAAGCTATGGAAGAAGCCAAGG
>NC_049979.1:13428617-13446897 GCF_000003815.2 Branchiostoma floridae | reverse complement strand
CATGCAGCTTTTTGCCTCCTTTAGGGGGCACACCCCAGTTTATTTGGGGTTTCAAATGGAGGCGGCACACCCTCAAGTCTAGCGACCATCTCTTCCAGGGAATTATCCTGAAACAAAATAACTGGTTATGGGGTGAGAGGATATTCCTTCAGCTACAAGACCAACTGAGTTTTGATCCTTCAACTTCTTTAATTTTGAAAAATTATAGGGAAAAAACATTATTTTCATGTCAAAAATGATGCACAAAATCGGGCATTTTCGCATTGGATAAAACAGATGAAGCAGATTTTTCCGGCAAGCACGACTGATACTGCCAGAAAGAGGAAAGTCTAAAGAGTAATCCAGCCAATTATGAAGAAAATTCTAGTACTACAGTTTTTTTAATCATCCAAGACGCGCGGCATTGCAACTTGGCTTAACACAGCGCTTCAGAGGTCAATCTAGGTCACGAGCCTAATCACATTCAGGCGTAGGGATATCCCGGAAGTAAGCTGCGGACCAAAACGCAATTTGCACCAAAAACACACCATTTCCTACGCTTTTCAGCCATGTAACCGTTTAATGTCATTTCGCAGGAAATAATGAGAAATCTCAACTCAAACATAGACCCTCGGAAGCCTTTCGTCACTTTTTTGTCGCGCACTACCACGGACCCCGGTGGCGGAAGAACTGGGGTGTGCACCGTTTAGGACTTGTAGTCATTGTCTTCAGCAGCAGCTCGTAGCTCTGCGTTATCCTATGAATTCTTAAAGTAAGGAAATTAAATTGATATGACATAAAGGGGGTAAGCTTGAGAAGCTTCAAGTGGCATCCACCATTCTTTGTCAACCCTGATCGTCCCATGACCTGAGAGAGGCCACAAGGACTTTGTTTGCTATGAATTAAAGAGTAGTGAGCTGAGAGGTTGTTTTATTTCCCAGGCTGAGCTGTGCCAGACGTACACCCAGGAGAGGAATCAGATGGAGCAGCAGTTCCAGACGGAGCTGGAGGCTCTCCAGAAGCAGCACCAGAAGGAGCAGGAGGCCATGAGGAAGAACTTTGAGCTGGAGAAGGTGCAGCTGGAGAAGTCTGTGTCCTCAGACACCAGGGAAAAGGTAGGGGGCAGTGGTGATGAGTTGTGTTGATTGTTCACTGATCTAACTATCATCCTCTCCTCCCCATCCATTCATTTTTTTGTTCATCCATCCTTTCATCCATCCATCTTTCATTTTATCCATCCGTCATTTTGTCCATTAGTCCATCTATTCAATCACCCATGTTCCATCCATTTATCTAGAAATCTATTTTTCCACCCATCATTTTACCATGTCTGATCTTTCTCATTGTATGATGCCTACCTTGTCCTTTCAGGTCTATGTGTAACATTTCACTTAGTCTCAGTATACATCTAACATAGTGTGCAGCATATAACACTGCCTGTCGTTTGGTACAATGTCAGGGGATTTTGTTGTCTCCTGGGGAGGTCTCATGATCCTGGGAAGCATCTTAGTTTGAGCAGGACCATGTGTCATAACCATGCAACAGCTTTTTTCTGGATGGGGTTGTCATCCAGGGAGACATTGTCTCTCCATATCTCATTCCCTTGTATCAACCCATGTAATTGTCAAGCATTTCATACATTTCATGAAACATCTCAATCATTACTCATCAACAGCAATCAATGTGCCTGTCTGTTTCCCATTCTGTAACATGTACATCTTCTCAGTAGCCCTTTTCAGTGTTAACAAAATGTGTGGTGACAGTTGGAAGCCAGGATTTACTCACAAATTTCCTCCAACTAGTGGGTGTTTGGGAGGAAAGGATTTTCTGTAGATTGGTCATTAACAAGGTTTGATGTAAGGTTACAGTGTCAGCTAATGAGCATGTTTATGTCAGGTTGAAGCAGAGTTTGCTAAACAGATGGAACGACTGACAAAGGGATTTGAGGAAGAAAGGGAAAAGTTTGCCAGCGAGCAAGACAAACTGGCCAAGAGGTCCAGGCAGCTTGAGCAGCAAGTTGGAGACAAGCAAAGAGAACAGGAAAAAGAGAAAGAGGGAGGGAAGCAGCTGAAAAGCAAAGTTGATGACTTGAACAAACAAGTAGCATCTCTGAAGAAAGAGAAAGAGAAGGTCAGGGATGATATATGCTGCTGCAGTAACAAAGCCTTGTAGTGACTTCAGATCTCTTGTAGTGTGTAGAAAAGGGTTTTCAGTGATAAAAATTTCTGCTTCATGGGCATGTGCCCTGTATATGATGCAAGCTGCCAGAGCACAGTAGTTACCACAACTACAAATACATCAAAGCCCTTAACCAGCTTTAATGTTCCCATGCATACCATTGAGTGTAAATGTAATAACATTTGCTTCTGCCTGTCTTCCTACTACCAAACGTTTCTTTCATGCATAAAGTGGTTCAATGTGGCTGTCAGTGTCCCTGCCATCTAGAACGTTGTCCATTGTCTTTGTCCTGTTACCGTAATATCCTGCTGTTTGTTGGACAGTCACGTTTGACCTCGTTTGTTGTTGCCTCGTCAGGCTGAGGCAGAATTCAGGAAAGAGAAGGAAAAGCTGACTAGAGGCTTTGAGGACGAACGAAAAAAGTTGAATCAGGAAAGAGAGAAGATTGAAAAGCGAATGACCAAAGAGAAGGATGACCTGCAGAAAAGAGTGGCCAAGTTAGAAGACCAGCTGGACAGCAAGGAGCAAGAGAAGGAGAGAGAGAAGCATGAAGGAAAGCAGCAGAAGACTAAAGTTGAAGAACTCAAGAGTGCGACGTCAGCTCTTCAACAGCAGCTCAACAGCCTACAGAGAGAGAAGGATCGGGTAGGGAGAATTTCACACAAGATAATAGATCCGGGCATTCTAAATTAAATATCTAGTGTTTCAAAATGGTAAAAGGGCAGTTTTCTAGACACAACAAGCTCTTACAGTCTTACAGTTTCATCATATAATACCAACTCATAGTACATAAAAAATCATGAAAAATGTTCTTGAGTTTGGAATGTAGTGAGGAGAAAGGTCTGGGGTTGGGACCCAGAGCTGGGTGTCTTGTACATCACACCTGCAGAGATGTCAGTCATCCAAGTCTGTGACAGCCCCAGTCACTTCGTGGTCACTATGGCAATGACCTTTGCCCTTTCACTTCTCCAGGCTGAGGCAGAACACAATCGGGAGGTAGACCAGCTGCAGAAAACGTTTGATCGTGAGCGAGAGGAGCTGGCCAACAAGACGGCTACGCTGGAAGGCCTCCTGAAAAATAAAGACTCTGACCTGGAAGAAGCATGGCAATACCGTAAACGTGCTGAGGAAACAGAGGCCATCAATTCCAACCTGCAGCGCGAGAAACAGAGGGTAGGGGGCATTTCTCACCCTGGAGTAGGTCTATGGTGGATGTCAATTTCGGGAACAATCAGGAGAAATCAATCAAGCAGTTTGACCCAAATTTATGTTTCATCAACATGATTTAGTATCCACCATCATTTTGTTTGCGTGTTTTTGTAGTCTTGTCCATTTTCAAGTCTCTCATTTTTCAGTATTGTTCATGTATTCACTTCTCAGAAGTGTCCACTGAATGTACAGTATAGCACTGCATTTGTTGAAGTCTGTATGCTTTCTGCCTTATTGTTGTTTATGTTTCATATGATAGCACATGCTTGTGACACACATTTTGTTAAATCATTATGTTGTGAGTCCCTCAAAGCACATTCTTGCCATTCAGTTTCATCTGCACACATTCTGTTAAGTTTGTTGTTTGGGTCTGCTCTATTAAACCATTCCCCATGAGGGACTCTGTCAAACCTCCCTGTGGAATAAGACCCCAAAGACCACCATCTTTTCTACATGACAAGTATTTGGCCTCACCTTCAGATGGAGACAGAGTTGCAGGGTGAAATCGATCTTGTGAAAAAATCCTCTGAGAGACAGCAGGACGATCTGCAGTACCAGATACAGCAGCTAGAGGGACAATTGCAACGGAAAGAACAAGAGAAGGAGGATGAGAAGGAGTACAGACAGAAGGAGCTACAGAGAGAGAAAGAGAGGGTACTAAGACCATTTGGCACTTGGTAGACCTAAGCTGAAATGTGTTCCATGATGACTCCATTCTAACCATGCATGCCCAATGGTAACAACTTCTCATCCCTGTGTCTCAGTCTTATGGATCAACTTTTCAATTAATTTATTGGTGATACAGGAGCTGAAGATTCACTTTCCAATTAACATATCGAACAAAAGGAATTTGTTTCAATAATTATTTTAAGTGCTGGTATTTGAAAGAGTGATGTTGAAGTGAGATATTCCTTTGATTTGTGGTCTGTGCTGATGGAAATATTCAGCTCGATCAGTGCAGGTTGTGACTCTGTTAATGTGACCAACATGCAGAATAATTCCTAGTGATCCAGCACCCTAACTCCCTTCAATCCGGTGTGTAAAAGGCCATGCTGCTATTCAAGGGAAGGGAACTTTGGTTTGTGTACTAACTTTAATTACCATGAGCTTCTGATCTTGCCACATTTGCTCCAGTTAAAGGAATGTAACAGGAAAAAAGGATCATTATCATTTAAAATTGTTCAGTTACCTACATTTTTGCTAATTTTTTATGATGTTTATTGATCACATCTTACTAACCCTCCTATTACTAACTCTAAACTCACCACTTATAAAGCTGACATTTTGGAAGAAGTTGATTGTGCTGAACCACAGGTTCAATTTACTGAATGTCTGAGATCCACTATGAAATGCTTGACCTGTTGGGTTGTCTCACCTGATCCTTGTTTCCCTGAAACTTGATGTACAAATTCTGCTGGTCTTGGTAAATGAATTAATTCCTTTGCATATTGTAGAATGTTTTCCTCATATATCAATTCAAAGTTAATGTAACCATTTGTGCAGGCAAATAGGGAACACCAGTGTACTGTATACAACTATTCCCTAAGTATACTCCCTCCTGCTCCATGTATGTCCTCAGCCCAAGTTGTGCTTTCCCCTTGACCAACTTCCTTCCATCGTCCGTGTCACGTGACAAATCCTTCACACCTCCCCATCATGTTGACACCAGGTCGAGGCTCATTTCACCCAGCAGATGGAACGGCTCAAACGTGCGTTTGATGAGGAGCGCCAAGCCTTTGCAAACCAGAAGGGCACCCTCGAGCGCCAAGTCGCAGAGAAAGAACGGGAGAAGGAGGCTGAGAAACAGTTCCGCAATCGTGTCCAGGAACTGAATGCGCAAAACACAGGCCTGCAGAGGGACAACCAGAGGGTAGGGGGTGTTGCTCATGAAAGAAGGAAGATAAGGGTGTTGAAATGGAGCATGGTCCTTATTACATGTATTTCATAAAGGTGGTGGTGGTGTTAAGGTGCAAAACTCGTTCCAACCAAGTAATGTACTAACTAACAGTAGCTGGTGGTGCAGCACTTATTGTACTTATTATATTTTAGCTAAATCATGGCAAATCTTACCTTTCTATTCGTCCATTTATATCTCTAGCTTGTTGCAGAGGGGAACAGAGCATCCCAGTTTGTCCCAGGTTAATTTCACCATGTACAGATTTGGATTCTGAATGTACTAACTTAGCTACTGAATGAAGGGACCATGCAAGTTGGTGTTGAGGGGGCGTAATGGAAGGTAGGAGCGGCCCTGTGTTGATGCCTGTGGGTTGGCTGTCATCCCCACAGCTGGAGATAACGCTGGTTGATCTGCGCTCGGAGCTGGAGGCCGCTCGGCGTGAGAAGGAGGAGATGCTGGTGATGGTGAAACAGGAGCAGGAGGAGGCCATGGCTGCCATCAACAACCTGGACAAGGTTGGAACAACAGACAGACAACAAGCATGGCCGGGATGTCACTGCATGCTGGAGATCCTGTGCAATAGTAGTTAGATGCATGCATAGTCTGTAGGGCCTGGGCAGGCCTGGGGGCATACAGAGGTCTAACTGCACATCCAGAAATGCATGCAATCAAACAAAGCATCAACAAGAAGACACAACAGAATATGAATAGACAAAAGCACATGTAGGATTATAAATGTACATAACTCTCAGCTCTAGATGCATGTGTCAACTCACAGAAAACCTATTGCCCCATGTTGCTAACTGGCTAAATCATCAACATGTCCTCATTTTGCAACATTCGCTGAGGTAAGTTCACCATTAACTACCTGTGCAAACCGGGGCAACATCTGGCATCTGTATGTCACTCACTGGGGCTCCTGTGCAATATGTACACTTAAACCCACATAAAGACATTTTACATCACTGACAGGTAGTTTCCTCTGGTATGTGCCCTGTTTTCTTTAACCATTCCTACCCCCCTCCCCAGGCAAAACTCAACCTGCTGGAAGAGCAAAAGGAGACGCTCAACAAGGAGCTTCAGGAGGTTAAAGACAAGGTCTGTCACAGACAGTTCTGTTATCAGTTCTGGGTAGAATGCACAATCTTGTAGCTACACAGTTGTACATCTAATGCATGCAGAAGAGTTCGTTATTTTACCCATCCTTCTCTCAAATCAAAAAATATTTAAGCGCCTCTCCAGCATTTTAGTATTTTCAATAAATCACTAAACTACATTTGTACTAGTACTAAACCTTAAATTATGGCCTATGTGGGCTTGTGCAATAACCAGTGTCAGATCACGTCCCCCTCACCAATCAACAACTGTTCTGTGTTGGTGTGTGTGCTGTGGCCTGCAGCTGCTGAAGGCCAATGCTGAGTTGATGGTCGGCAAGTCTCAGCAGGACCGAGAGCTGAAGCACGTCCACGAGCAGCACGACATGGAACTGGAGAAGGTTCGCTCCGAGTCCCAGGGCAAGGTCGCGCCCGAGGAGCTGAACAACGCCAGGCTGCAAGTGAGTGGTGGCTGGACTGGCTGAACTCACAGCCAGGCACACAATATGCACACAAACAACGCATGATTCACAGACTGGACGTCTGCTCAGTACATGACGTGCATGTTGTAGTGTGAAGCAGAAAACATGTTTTGGTGTTAAGACAGAGAATGGGTACAAGGATTGGTGGACCGTGTGATAATATAATAATGGCATGTGCAATACTTGTGTCAGGAAAGTAACACACCTCCAGTCTTAACAGATGAGAGGTAAAGTTGCTTCAGTATAGCTGCATGGCAGTCATCAGTATTACTATTACCGGCACAGCTGGGTGAACTAATGCATGCAAAAGTCATAATACATCCAGAATGTTAGAACTCAAGACCAAGGAATGACCATCCTGTACAATTGTGCATATTTATGATAGATACTGTGCAATGCTAGCCTAGCTATGGGGAGTGACAGGAATGGTACTAGTATGTTATTGTATTGCATTTTTTGTATGCCAGTATTGGAGATAATGCACACTTTGATGATGCTTTGCTCCAGTAGAAAAAATGCTCAGGGCAATGTAGGATCATCACAGACTGATGTTTCTTTCAAGTCCTACAAGGGTTAACCTGTTTTTCCCATGTCAACTGTTGCCACTCATCTCCTTCCCCAATCCTGAAGTTAAAGACATTGTTATTTCCTCATCTCAGGTGATTGAGAAGGAGCGGCGGTGTCGTGAGCTGGAAGTGGCGCTGGAGCAGCGTTCTACGGAGACCAACAAACTGCTGATGACCGCCCAGCAGGGCCACGAGAAGACAGTGTCCAAACTGAAACAGGACAAGGAAGAGCTGGACAACAAGCTGGCCAAAATGCACACTGTCTTAAATGAACAAACTAACAAACTCAAGGAACAGGTGAGACTTTCTTTACACAGCTTTAAGTGTTATCAAGGATGTATCTACCCTGCTTTTAGTAGCCTGTTGCAAAATCCAAGTACTAGAAGACTCTTTCAAATGGTTTGATTTAATTTCTTAAAGACTGAGATGTTAGAAAATAAGACAGAAATAAATGTATTTTTTTGCCTGAAGAAAACAAACTTTGAAGTTATAAACTAGTTTGGCTGCTGATCAGTAACCTTGATACCATGCACTCTTGCAACCAATGAAGTAAAAGACTTTTCTGGACATGTCAACCCAGCCTATGAAATGTTACTCCTGTAGCTTACTATTATTCTGTATGATTTGCTGTTTCATTCCTCTTGAAAATGACTACTTTGTTGACTGTTCTGTTCTTTCTGTTCTCAGTTGTCGAAGACCTGTCGGTCTGACCTGTTGGTGAAGGACTTGTACGTGGAGAATGCTCAGCTCATGAAGGCCCTGCAGGTCACAGAGCAGCGCCAGAAGGAGGCCGAGCGCAGCAGCCATCTACTCGCGGAGAAAAACCTCTCTCTGGTCAGGGTCCTTAGGAAGGTCTGCCCTGCTGTCATATAGCTGGTGCCTGTTGAAAATGTAACCTTGACCTTGTAGGTGTCCTCAGGAAGCTCTACGTTTGAGGCCTGTTCACTGCTTATTCTTGTACAGTATTCTTGCAAAATTGTATATTAGATTATTTTACTTTCATGCAGTTTAGTGTACAAAGCAAACTTATTAGTTTGTGTAAAAATTTTGCACATTTTATTCTATTTTAACACTTTTAGTAATAAAGTATCTAGCACAAAAAGGGTCAACATTTAACCATATTTTTAGAATAAATTTTTATTGTTCAGAATCATGATTTTGAGTTCATGAAGCCTTCTCGCCTTGGCACAGGAATCTAGCTAGATTAGAAATTACCCAGTCACTTGCCCGTCCTTCAGTTCTTGCCTAATGTAGGGAAGAAGTGCAATTGCCCCCTATGTAGTACTTCTCTGGTGCCTTGTAGCATTCTGTACATGAAAATTGTAAATATGTTTTTAAAGTATTTACCCTGTATATAGATTTGTGTGTACACAGTCTTAAATGTACTTGTATATCGGTTTTGTTACAAGAAGTTGACTTTTCCTGGGCTACTCAGAAATTTTTGTAATCAATTAGGAATTTACCAGGAAGAACAGCAGCTCTATTTTATAGTCTGTCAAATTCCAGTAACCCTTATTTTATGGAGGTGTTTCTTCTCATGAATCAATGAAGTTGAATAAAGAAAAAATAATGTTGCAAACAGGCCTAGGTAATGAATGACACTTTGTAAAACAGGTACATAAGGGTTTTAAAGTTATTCTGGGAACAGTACATGTTAGAGATATTAAACTGGTGAGATTGGTAGACATCGGGACATTCCATTTCTGTGTGTTTCTATTCATCTTGCTTTGGGAATAAATTCTATTTTGGTGTATTCTTAGTCTTCAGTGTTCATTTTTTAGAATATATTATATAGGTCTCCATGTTATAGAAATTCTAAAACTCCAGATTTTATTTGACCATTGAAACAATGATTGACGTGCTGAAGATAACTAGATAGATAAGGTGCCCCGAGTGCTTTTACTGTGTTGTTGAAATCACTGCATGCAGTAACCAAGTAAACGCTGGACACTGTTCAGACAGCACATAACTAGGGATAGTGATAGTGCTCAAGTGACAGAGATAGTGCTCAATAAACACATTTGATAGCACAGCATTATTTATTTCCACTTATTCATGTCCACTTACTCATAACTAAGGTAAACCAAACTTAACAGCACTCCAACAATATTTTCTCTAGGACAGACACTTTCCACTACATTGAACATCACTTAACTACTAAAATTTGCAATATACAGATTCACATCTTGATAAATGTTGAGCTACATGGTGCCTTCTTACTCAAGTGGAAGGATAAGCTCGGAGGAATGCTTAATCTTCTCATCAGTAATGCAAGTTGCTAACCAATATTTTTTCTTGTAAGTAACTTGAAACTCCAGGATTCTTCTGTCATAGTATATGGTTCAGGTGGAGGCAACTGTGCTTGCACTTAAATGTAATGTTTTCTGTTCATAAGTTCTTGTAGATAATTTTTCGAGCATGTAACTTGTGTATACAGCATGTGGGTGCTGTACAGCACATAACATGCCAGCCTCACTTCACATTGAGCAGTTGCAAGAACTACTTGTACTCTATTTGTTCTCAAGATATACAGCAAAAGCAATTGAAGTTGCCGATTGTTTAGGAATGCCCATAGGAAGGTGTATTTAACATCCATGCTGCATTGCATGTACAATTTCAACGTAAGCCACTGGTCAGTTCTAAACCTTCAGCTGTGGACATCTCAGCATTTGTATTTTCTCCAACAGCAGTTTTGTCCAAAAAAGCTTCAGTATCACCATTGATAACTTTGAGCAGAAGTTTTACAAACTTAAATGCCACCAACTTCTGTGGTATAACAACAAGTATGAACTTTATTTGTGATAAACATTATTACACCAAATGCTTTTCTGGCCATTGTCATTAATGGTAATCTTGGCCTTGTTGTTAGGATGTGTAGTTTTTCCAGTCAGTATAAGCAGAACTTACATCCAACAACTGTAACTTCAAGACCGCTGTTAAGTCTATATATATTTCATAATGTCTAAGCCATGGCTGTAATATTGAATGTATTATGTTACTAAACTGTTCAGACTACAGCCAGTTTATCTGTTGAAACAGTAGTATGAGAATGCAGTTTTGTGTGATGTCTCTAGATGGCATCAATGTCCAGGTCATCCTCTTCCTCCTGGTTGTTGGTGGGCACCTTTTCAGTTTTCAGCTCGGTGGCTTTGTTGTCATATACAACCTGGGAGAAAAAAACTCAGTTAATCCCTTCAGATGAAACAAAACGTCAATTTCTCATCTCTTAAATGTATGAAATCAGCCCTGTTCTGTCTTGCGTGTTCTTCAGCAGCTAGTAACGAAAAGTACACAACAACGCACAGATGGCATTTTTTGGCTGCCCTAAGGCTCCAGCCCGGTTTTCTATTTAGCATATTCTGCCCCAGTCCTGTGGTACTCACCTCCACCTCGTCCTCATCCTCACTGGTCTCCTCCTCAGCCTCCTTCAGCCAGGTGATGAAGGGAGCGGCCTTGTCGTGGATCTGCTGGGACAGCTCCTTGGACACGTACTTCTTAGAAACCTGCCCAGTAAAACAGCAAGGTCAGTCCCAAGACATTGGCAAGTTCTGACAGTGCATAAGCTACTGCGTGGGAAGTGCCCATACTGTTTCAAAACTTGCCAAGATCCTTTCACAGCCTTACCCCCTTTTTTACTAAAACTTCCCAAAAGCTTCTAATAGTAATCTGAGTGTCTAATGATTCATTGAAGCAACTACGAAGGGTTTCATGACTTGAACTTGAGAAAAGTGTGATACCAGTCATTTTACAAGTGAATTCTAATTTAATCCAAGACGAAGGCATGTTGACATGGTGACTCTTGTACCATGAAATTGACTAGAATGAAAGAGTAGCAGATACATCAGTGATCCTGAACCTGCTGCACTAGGAATAAACCCTATGACTCCAGGGTACCTTGTCTCCCCACTGCAGGATGACCTCCTCATCCACCAGGTCCAGGTCGTACATGATCTTCAGCAGCACGGCCACCTTGGGCAGCAGGACGTCCTTGTGAAGGTTCACCAGCTGCTCAAACCCTCCCAGCAGGTTCTTCTGGGTTTTGGGGCTCTCGTAGCAGAACTGTGACATGGGAGAGGCTGTAGTATTAAAACCCATTACAAACTGCTATATTGAATAGCAGTATCTAGGAAGTGGTATTCCAGGTTGGTGGTCCTATTGTTATAATATGACGACATTTAACTTGCTGCACCAAGCCTATCTACATTAAACAATAAAATTTAAAATAAAATCCCTTCATTTTGGTCATGTACAAATCAAATAAAGCATATATGTCATTCCCCACAAAATATATGAAGTATCTTGACATCTTGCAACATTCACATATAACAAAAGCAATGAAACCTTGATTGGTTTAGCAGTAGAGAAAATGAACTTGGAAGCTATAAGGAATAAGGCTGCAAGTCGCAACACTTACCCGGAGGAAAATTTTGCGGTACTTCTTGAGCTGGGTGACCATCTTGTCATCCAGCAGTAGCTCACACAGCACAAGGATGCCCTTCTCATGGACCTCGAGGCGCTCGGCCTCGGCGAAGATCTCCTTGTCATTCCCCTCAATCTGACCTGCGTCACGCTTGGCCTAAACACAAGTCACAGTCAGAATACACAACGAATCTGTCACATCTGAAACTGAGAACTGAAAACTGTAGAAAAGACGTAACAACTAACCCCTCTAGTTCTACTAGTTTACTCAGTACACATGTGAAAAAAACATAGTCCCATGATCAAACAACCATGATCAAACAACAGGTTTGATAAGTATGTAAGGACTGAGAAAAATTGCTTCTTTGATATGAACGTGATTACAATGTAACTTCTATTGCTTGTCATCATTTCTTGTTTCTGCTCAGGACTTCTCAACAATGGGCCAAATACATTCTCCCACACTCTATTGGCACATTTTCATATATAGCCTAAATGTTAAAGCCTTTCACTCACCTTGACAAACTCAAAGAAGAGGTTGAGACGTTCCTCAACAGTCTTGACCAAGTCGTCGTTCAGAGTTATGGCCTTGGCGCCGTCGGTCAGGAGCTGCTCCATACGAGCAGCCACCGCCTCGGCACTCGTATCCACGGACCAGTCACCATCATCGCCCCAGTCGTCGTCCTGAGGATCAACAGTCTTTCTTTAAAAAACAGCACCACCTACTATATCATCTACAAGCTGGTTGCTTCTGTGTGATATATTTCTCATGCAGTTGTTTATTGTTTATTGTTCATTGACTCCTTTAGTTGTTAACATATCATTGCAACAACTAGTCTTCCAGGAGTAATACACATAATACTTGGACACATATAGTTTGCAACATACACACATACAACATGTCAATAAAAAAATCATTAAACAAACTCATGTGCCATATCCAAAAACATCAAGTCTCTGTGTCTTTAGCTAATTGTTGATAGAGCTACAGCAACTTGATACATTTTATCAGCACAGTTGGCATACACTCTGGGTAGCTTTCATACCATGTCATGTAAAGACCCTTGATATAACATCTTTGAACATCTCCCTACAGTAAAGGAAGTTTGTAAATGCACTAACTCACCTCCTTATCTGGAGGGGGGCTGTGTGAGGTGGGCGACCCACCGTCAGTCCCATTCTCCTGCTGCTGCTTCCCCTTCTTGTCACGCTTGCGCTTGGAGTCCGTCTTACTGGGGGTATCCTTGGCTTTGGTCTGCACATTGGAGACAGGGAAAGGATAAATTAATCTGCCTCTAATGGCGCAAAAAGTCAGATTGGAGGCTTTGAGTCTAAGAAAAGGATGGTACTACATATATCAGTTTATAACTTTATAATCTTATTTGTGTGATGTGATTTGTTATGTCAGAGGCTCAGTACAACAATCTCAATGCAAAATTCTTCAAATCAGATATTTCACAAGTAGCTTAGAAAGCATCTACAAAGCATTTCATTTATGTGAGTTCATGCGTCCATAGATGCTTCTTTTTCGTTGAATTCATGTAACAAAATCTATCACATCAATTTTTCTAGCTTTTTAATTGTTTGAAGCAAAATGACCATGACTTCTCTTAGAACCCAGCTGAAGCTGCCAGCAGCACTATCAGAAGGAGCTCATACCTGATCTGGTGGGTACTTGAGAATGTACGTGGTGAGCTTGTGGGTCATGTCAAGCATGCCTGAGTGGCCACAGGCAATACAGTGCTGGGCAATCACTCCTTTCTTGACAAAGACTTTCTGAAAATAAGAAAAAAATCAACAGTCATGAGTTGAGGAGAACTACTGTGTAGTCTAATAGCAAGTATAAAACTCTATAAAAACAGGTTGCCATGACTGATTAGCTCCATGATTGAGACCTACAACCTTTAGTTTTCTTCCTCAAATAGATCATTGCTTGTCATTCCTGTATATCCTCTCAGTGCAATGCTGTAATCCTCCAATATTTACCATCCATATACAAACTATGTGTGTGTGCTTAAAGTTTAAGCTCCAGACAGTTCTATTTGTATAGTAGTCTATGACCCAGGATTGAAGTATCCCGAGTGGTACTCTGCTTACCAGATTAGTTTCTGGGTTGTCGCACTCTTGGCAGAGGACGAACTTTTTGATGAAGATGTCGAGCAAGTCTTGCAGCTTAGCAGCATCATGGGCACCGTTCACGATGTAGCGATCATTCTTCACATCCAATTGGGTCTGCGCACCAAGCTCACAGCCGAAGAACTTAGTTGTGTCTGCAGAACAAAGCATTCCTTTTCTATTAACTTACAAGTCTTGCACCAAGGCAGCTGGAAATTTAATCTTGTGACTATACCTAGCAAAGATCTTCACACTGTCTCCTAAATGACAAAAGCTTCACTGCCCTCTCATTCAGCACTTTTTAAATTTCTGTGGTGAGGGTCATCAATCCAACCAGTTATTACTTTATTCATACAACTTAACACCTGAAACTGATTTTTTAACAGACACACCAACAACAATCAGTTACTTACATGTGGCTGGGCGGCTAAGTGCCTTGGCAACTTCGGTCATGTTGGGGATCACCGTCTTGATGCCATTTCCTTTTCCTTCCACCTGCGAGCAGACAGAATAAATCAAACTTCTATCATCATGGCATAGATCCTAAGAATGACCACTTTCTCCATGTCAATAAGAAGCTGTCGCAGATAATTGGCATCATGAAGTGTCTAAGGCCATACCTAAACAGACAAGTGCTGTTGACAATCTACACTAGTCTGTTCCTCCCCCACATTCAATATTGCAGTACTGTATGGGGCCAGGGAGGTAAAGGGGCCATAGACAAACTCCAAAAGTTACAATATAGGGCGGGCAGGGTAATATTAGGGTGCAGCCACTACACTCCTAGGGAAACTGTCTTGAATTCACTAGGCTGGACCCCTGTAGCACAGCACCACAGAAGAGCTAAGGCTGTTTTCATGTTCAAGGCTCTCAACGGTATGTTTCCTCCACACATTTCCCAACTCTTCACTACATCTGCAGACACACACTCGCACCACACCCGGCACAGTACACAGGGGGGGCTTCAACTACCAAAAACACAGTTACAATACAAGAAGAAGTCTCTCTCGTTTTCTGGTGCAGCTTTGTGGAACTCGCTACCTGCACACTTAAGAACAGCATCATCTATCTCCACTTTCAAAACCATCTACACAGCAGAATACCACATGGTCTAATATGCAATCTGTCATGTCTTTTTTTGTTCACATTGGTATGCAAATTCCCATTACCTATTTGATTTCATTTATGATTTCGGAGTTATATTAGGATTAATGTTGTACAATTGACTTGCCTTATTTTGTCTTAGTTGAATTGCGTTATTATTTGCCAATTCTTGCTGTGTCACCATTTAATTGATTTTATATTGTTATCGTTTATTGTTATGTATGTACGGGGGTTTCCCCCCAGGGATCTTTGAAAAACGCCAGCCAGGCGACATGTACCCCTGGATAAATAAAAATAAACAAACTTATTCTCTTGTGACAATCATCAAGAAGAAACTAATAGCTTCAAGATGTGAGTAAACAAAAAGGTGCTAAGACCTAGGAAAAATGTGTTTCCCTACCTAACCTAAAAAATCCTGCCGAACCTAGACTTCTTTTTGGGTGGACAGTCAGGTCACATATTTCTAGTTAGACTTTTTTTATTCAGTCCGGTTCCTATTCAAGTAAAACACTGCTTGTCCTATCTCATGAAGGATAAAATTGTATAATGGAACAAAATGAAAGTTTGACATTGAAAGACAAGTGTTACCATGCATTTCAGTTTACTTTGTTCAACTATTTTGTAATATGTATCATTAGAGTTAAGCCAGCCTAAAAAAATTACAAGAAAAAAAAAAACAATCCCTTTTTTTTCTGAACTGAAACAGAAAACACAGCATTTTTCCTAGGCCTAAAGTACTACATGTATCAGTCATGTCAACGTGTATCACAAGATAGCCACTGCAAGACAAAAAGGAAATCTGCCTACCTTAGCTATGATGCGGGGCATCTTGTAGCGATAGAACTGGTCTTGCACTTCTCTGTTGACATTGAGTGCCATGGCTGCTGATTTCTGTTGTGTTTATTCTTATACCGAACACACTTAAGATGACTCTTTCTACTGCATATCAAGCGCTCGTTCTTGGTCCAAGGCATAAACCTGGGAAAGAAGGGCACTATTAGTTTAAATAAACAAATTTTGGGGGTTAGGACAATAGAGACAACAAATGCATAGACGATGTACATTCAGTGAATAAATGAAGTGTAGCAATGACAAACAAGGATGACTTTAACAAGGAATGTGACAATATAAGTACACTCAGATGTATGGTTAGTGCTTGCTGAAACACCAAACATACAAATGAGACAAGGAAACAGCAAGTGTAACTTAAAAGGTATTAGCAAGACTGTGAACTGACACACAAACACACGATAATGGTATGGACTGACAGTGACATACAAACACACATGATAATGGTATGTTCACATATCACTGAAAAGGAACATAGTTACCAAAATAATTACAACAGGGACACACACACACATACAGCGACACACACTGGTGTTGGAAGTGGAAGTGGAGAAGACACACCTTATTGGCCGCGGAACCCGTGGGTGCTTGTGATGGACCCACCTGATTGGTTGACAACTGTAGGAGAGTCCTGTAGGGTCACTGAGATTAGCCCAGGGCCTCAGCAACAACTCTGTAGTATGGAGAGAAGGGACATGAAGCCAACATCAATCCCTTTTCTACTCACAGCGCATGTAGCTGATGGGTAATGCTAAAACAAAACTGTTATGTGGCTTTTGATTCTAATTACAGATATACTCAATCACCCGTGAATAGTTTGGTTGTGTAAAAAGACTATCTTTATTCAGTGATCATCACATTTTCACCCATATCCCTCTGGCAATGTACAGGCTCACAAGCACACTATTGCAGCACGAGGCCCAGGATCTTCTCATAAGGGCTGATTGGATCACGACCTTATCCAGTCTGGATGAAATACCCCAGCAGTTACATGTCTGCAGGGATATGCACAGCTAAGGCATACAGAGTGGAAAAATTGCCTTTGGTATCTTGCCAAACTTGGGCGTCACCAGATTCCCTGCCTTGTTGCACTGAATATCAGTATGTGTATAAAAATGGCATAGACAGCCTGCTTTTGTTTTAACAGATGCTTCATTTACATTATGATAGAAATATTCAAGAAGGACACAAGATACCCCTTTTTAATATAGAGCTGGTTGGATAATCAATACTCACGTTTGAAATAGAATTGACACTATCTTCCAACCATACAAAATGATGCACTCACTGCAAATTCTTAGCAAAGAAATGAACAATCACTGAATCAGACAGTTTTCCTTGTGGTAAAGTTCATTTTCCAAAACTCAACTGTGACGTGAATGACCTTGAAGTGGCTGCTAGTTTTACAAATTTATGTGACCAATGTGTAAAAACCAGCTGCACCAATATCTGTCTTCTATGTCCCATAAAACATGTTGCACCTAATCACAGTTACATTAGCACCAAAGAATACGGATTTAATCATCTAATGGTAAAACCCGCATCACGTGCCTGCCATGTCGCTGCGTGCCATGCCGTGAACTTCCCATATGGAGACTTTCTCACGTGGTGCGACATTCAGAAATGGTTAAATTCTCATTGCCACGAATAATCTGTAATCAGGACGACTATGTGACAAAGTCACAACGACCGCACAGGTAAGAAACAACCATGTTTTTCAACTTATAAACCACAAACCGTACGTGCCCTGAATGTCCATGTGTCATATCGATCCATGTGGCTCTCTTCCTTACGCAATTACCAACCTAACTGATTGACAATTCACGAATTTAATTGTCGCTTCTATCGCACAGGCCTGTGCGTTCAGTTAAGTCGTTGAAAGTTATCGGAAGGTTTCTGCGGATGTGACATTTGGGAAGTACCAGCTACGTGGCCTGGCCCCACACATGGCAAAATGGGCCTGAAATAGAAACTTGTCCGCCATGTTGAAAATTCTACCGCCACTCGGCACGTACGAAGATGCGATTTTATGCCGACGTATGGCGGACCGATTCACGAAGAAATTGTATCTTAAGTAACCCAAATTTTGTTCATCTTAACTTACCGTTGCGACAAAACAAAGACATATACAAAGGTTGCGGTTGCAAAGCAATGGTAGACACAGCAAAGTGGTGCCCAGGTAGGGTGTTGGATGGCAACAGAATTTCGTCCGGGATGGCTGCGCGCAGTATACCACCGTCTGTTGGAAGAAAACAGAGAAAATTCACAGTTTAACAGCATGAAAATAACCCCCTGGGTTTGTCAACTACTCTAGCCGTATAAGTTGGTAGATAGTTTCTTAAAACGACAAAATATTGGGACAAAACATGCCACACTACGCAGCACCTC
>NC_049979.1:13420864-13428517 GCF_000003815.2 Branchiostoma floridae | reverse complement strand
CAAGCAAAATGTCGCAACAGAAAAATATCCCGGATGTAGAGAACATCCAATCAGCGATGCCTATGGTCTTAAAACGTCATCACTTTTGACCAATCGGACGGTAGACAGCTGACCCACCCATGACGTCATTGCCAGAAATGAAAAATTTCCCGGGAACTTTCCTTGATGTAGATACGGTGGCGTTTGAGCAACACGTGGGTCCTAGCGAATTGCAGCGTAACACGATTTACTGAGACAGCAGGAATTGTGACTGTTAATGATTTCCCTTAAGTTAGAGTACTGTAACCCCAACGGTGCTGTAATACATCGTATGACTCTAACGTTACTACTACCTAAGTACTGTAACGTTGTTATGTCTACGAATGAGGTAGAAGACGAAATGCATTTTATCTCCAGCTGCCTCGCAAGCGGTCTATTAAACTCCTCACAATTTCCAAACGTTACCGAAAAAAGTCACAACCTCTAACAATATGTTAAGTTCACAAAACCCACTCCCTGTAAAAAAAGTGGGGTACTTCTTGAAACCCATATGCTCAGATTGTATTCCGTAGCGTTCATATAACGTCCCTGCTTAGACTGGTCACAGTTCCACTTTTCACTATTGCGCTATCTGTATACTTTTTCTATATCAGTGACTTATGCTGAAAGTGACAGGTAAAGTAAGAATCATACACAAGTGGAAAATAAAATTCTCACTTGATTGTTATGCGCCCCCAGAAGACAGCCCAACTTCTGCAAATTGATTCCAGGAGAATCCATACCCAGAATTTCTAAGCTACAACACCAGCCCAGGACCCTACATACGCAGTTGATCAAATTAAGGGAAGGATAATGTGGAAAAGATATACACACACATACACACACTGCATGTTACATTTCCACTAGTTTATTGTCTCAACAGTCAACATGCATTTATAGCTGTTTCTGAGATGTGGTTCAACATCATCATCATCATGCACCCAGGGTGTTGTTCCCTTCAAGGAGGAACCCTCCCTTGACTCATTCCAGCTAGCTTGTCTCAGGCCAGTTTTGGCCATCTTGTGTGCAGGAGCAAAACAAGATTGTGACAAGAACTTGAAAATCCTTCTGTTACATGGTTGCTCCATCAATTTATTTCAGCCTGGTGTGGTGTGACAATGAGCGCTTTGTCACAGATTTACTTATGATGTTTGGCATTACTCTTTCATCATCTATTCTACTTAAGTACTTTGTCTACTGAATTTGCATTATGTCGAACAACTTCTTCAAATACATAATATATTTGCATCAATGTGATAAAAATAGAAAATTTTAGAATAATAAATACATGTAGTTACCGATTATTTACGACATTGTTTAAAACATGCTCCATACTTGTGCAAAATGCTACTGTGGTTCAGCCTATCGACTTTGCAAAAAGCTAACATTACATCTAAACAGCCATTAGGTTAAAGCATGACAAACTTTGCTTTTAAAATGGCAAATGATTTGTTTGGGCTATTTTGTACTAAACCCTGAATTTCAACTCTTGCTATACAGAAACTCTATTCAAGTGTGTGTGAATAGACAATTGTGCTTTGCTAAAAAAACAATTATCTGTTTGTGGAGCTGAGTGAGTGTTTGCTTCCCAGCCAAAAGTGCAGCCCCACTAGACAAGGTCTACAAAATCTACAAAAAGAATACTCTCCAAGCAGAGGTTGGTGGGGACGATTGTGACCCTCTTGCCATATGCTCATTTCTTTATACGCCAAGACCCACCAACTTCAGAGTTTACAATATCACACAATGTTCAACATTACAATGATAACTTTGACAGAGCTGCAGTAAAGACTAGATTTGCTAGCTAAGCTACTGGGTACAGTAGGTAATGTTGGAAGAGTTTACAATGAATTGCTGCAATACTGCTACAATCATGGCATACTGTATCCTACACTTCGACCATTACCAGGTAGTAATGCAGTGTACAGTGTAAATCAATGGCCAAAAAAAAAGGAATTAAACCTCAACATAGTAGAGGAGAGGGACAAACATTTCATTTAAGACTGTTCCAGAGGACTTGCAAAGTTGAAAATTGACGTCACAATTTCCTGTCAGATGTGAAATATTAAAGTAAGGCAGATAAGGCAAGCTGGTGATATATATGTAGGGTATAGCAGACAGCACTAACGCTTTAACATTCTCACTTTGACTAAGCTACATCTGATCTAATTTCTTGATTCTAGTTATACTTCACACCTTTGTGCATGCTTGATTTTAACTAGATGAACATGATTAGTACTTTCTATCATTTAGGAGGCACATATCATAACAACCTGAGACAATAAATTATCGACAGTCCCCTATAAGTAGAATAAGCCTTGTAAACACACAATCTTTTGTACAGCAGATTCCTTAACTTTAGACCATCAAATTACAATTATGCTACAGGGCCTGGCATTGCCTCTTTCTTGTTACAAAACATGTATTCATTGCCCATGGTAGATCTAGCAAATCAGTATGATTCCACACCCTGAAACAAGGCAAAAGTTGTCTCTTTGCAAAACACAACAAAGCCTTGCAAGTTGTAAGGATTTCAGATTCCCATGAATGAACCACTCTCTAGCCATATATACCTACCAATGTGTTCAAACCACTACAGTGACACTGACAGCACCAACTTCGGATTACTTAAACACAGGTTCTGGAGTTCCACCTTAACTCTTCACATCAATTAATATAATCATATTACACATAGGACACATATGTTGAGCATAATAGACATAATTTTGGCAATAAGCAACATTGTGCGATTTTCAGCTAAGAAACAGCTAATAACAGAGAAAAAATTGAAAGGTTTAAAAATGAAAACCTGCTGCAGCCAACCTTCCAATTCGTCTACATCTTCTTCAAATGACGCAAGCTTCTCTAGCAACACCTCCAAAACTTTACATGAGGCTAGTAGTTGCATCAGTGTTCTATTAGAAATAAAATCCACTTCAATTTGTCACAAGCCAAAAAATTCTACAAAAAGTACTTATATACTTTTACCAAAACAAAATACTCACTACATAACATTAACGCCATACTCTTTTGCAAAACTAAACATATGTTTGACACATAGAAAATATAGGCATTACATACAACTATCATAAAGAATTTCCCAAGTTCTTCACAGTAGCTACAGAGCTTATGATATGCACTTCAGACTTCCTAATCACACTCTTATTTTACTTTTTTGTAAATACTGCATTTGTCCATAAACACAATACATTGTATTATCTATGTAAGTTAAATAAATATCTTTGGCAACATATACAGACACATATGCATGACAATGGAAAGGTGATGAGTATCTTTGAATGTACAGTGAAGCTTTCATATCATAACAAATCTATCTTTTCAGAGAGAATGTTCAATATCATGTTGTACAACGATGTCTAAAAACAAAAGTTGTCTGCAGGATGTTTCTCTGAATCAGATGGTACTGCATCAATAATCATCCTTTTAGTTATTTTTACTACACTATTAAGTATACTATCCCTTTCTTTGCAAAATAGATCATAACAAGATCATGGTCTTGTTTGAATCTTCTTGCTTGCACTCAAGTGCCAGCCCTGGTCAGCATATGACATGATTGTTGGCATTTTCCTTATAATTCTATGGGATGCATTTACAAAGCAAAACCAGTCTTAATGTTTGCATGGACTGTTTTTCTGGCAGAAACCCAGTCTGTGCAAATGCTGACACTGGTTTTTGACTGTCCACAATGAAGGAATATCAAAGAGTTATCAGAAGACCCAACTGGATTCTATCTGTACTAAAATACCATACAATGCATATGTGCAGGAAACAAAGCAAAACATGCATAGGTGTCACCCATATACTAGTACATGTACTTCCAACAGCATCACAGTCAGTCCTTGCAAATACCAATGAGCTTTCATCAGATCATTTCTACTACAATATCTACATGTTCCTGAAAGCACATTTTAACTCATATCATTTCCAGGGCAGTTTTCCCCAGATTGCATTATGCAGTTTGATCTCCATGTCTTCCACCCCACCAAAGAGCAAGCCTTCCACAATGTAGAAGACAGCAATGATGGAGGTCATTTTCAGGAGGAAAAAGTGGTTGGCCATGAGGTACAGCATCACTACCACAAAATTGCCCCAGAAGAAGATGGAGAGCCAGAGGATGGCCTTGACCTGCTCCTTCCGAAAGTGGTTCCCCGACTTCCGGCCATCCACAAGATTCAGGTCCTTAAACCGCTTCCTCTGGTAGAATTCCTTCAGCTGCAGTTCCTTCTCTGCCCACCGGGTGGTGCACCATAGCTCCAGCTGGCCCCTGGTGTTCGGAAGGGTTTGCAGGGGGTGTCTGCGGATGTGGAAGTGGACCTCTCTTGGGAAACGGCCTGCAAACAGGTCCATCTCGTTCTGCAGGACCCCGGCTGGGTAGCCAACAGTGATGTCATGGATGGAATCAAGTTGTTTGGCTGGTGGAGGAAGGGAAGAACACATTAATCTTTCAAAAGCTACTATTTAATGAGGAAACCATCAATAATTCAAATGACCTTTTCTTTAAAGTGAAATCATGAGTGATTAATGTGTATGAACTACCTTTTCTAAGCTTTTCCACAATGTACACAAATCCTGTTGTTCTTGGATGGAGAACATAGTTGTACTTGGGAAGGTTATATTCTTTTGCATAGTCGTTGCTGCGTTTGCGTGTGTACTCGGTCAAGTCTGTGCCTTCTGGGAAGAGCAGCAGCTGGGTCTCATGTCTGATGGATATCAGGTAGTTCAGCATCCTCTTAATGATTTTCTCATCCTCGTCCCATCGTCTCTTGATGAAGAGGAAACAGCCGACCTGCATGGCCCACCCTGGGACAACAACAACAGTGTGTACTCACCAGTTATCAACTTCAGCTCACTAGGACTACTCTTAGTCAGAGTGAAGGCACCACACAGCATACAACTTTCTCTGTACAGATTTGCTCTTCAACCCAGCACAGTGCTTAAATTTAGGTTACACATACAAACCAAAGCACTTGCACACAAACAGACACACACGCAAATACACACACACACAGTGACACACACACACACACACATGAATATCCAACACACAATTCAGCTTGCCACCCAGCATATGAGCACAATTAAGTACAGATAAAACTTAGATAATGTTACATGTTAAAACTTTGTCCTTATTCCCGTGTTGAACCATTTCATGGCTTTTTAGATACCATTAAATCATAAAAAAACTTACAACTGTGTATCTGGAGTTGTGTGGCTCTAGATGCTCTCCGTAGTCACACCAGAGACCAGACATTCTGATAATTCATCATTAGAAATGTTTACATATAGAGCATTTTGAAGTAGTGTTTTCCTGCCTATTATGACTACACAAAAATCTCCCAATGATCGTTATCTAGGCATTAATCTTGAACGTTGAGCTGCATCCCTTGCCTGGGTGCCATCCGGGTAGTAGTTTGCTCGTATATTCGCTTCTACTACCAGTCTGGGGAACTGTACATTCAAACCCTCTGGTGATGATGCCAGTAAATGAGCAAACTGAGGAATGGGTTCTTGAGCACCCTCTGGCAAGCAGACAGAGGTCATTTTGGGTTTTGGAACACCTGTTTGAAAGAGCGCTTGAACCCATTCCTTAATTTGCTTGTGCGTAGGGACAAATCAGTGCCCTCATCCAAAATTTGGATGAGTCCAGAGTCCAGACAATATAGATAGATGTCAAGGTTCCCAGATGGAATCGCAGAGAAGCGACTGTATATATTTGTATAATAAAAGACAGAGCGAGAAGCGACTGTGTATAGTGTATAATAAACATTGGAGCAAACTACTATCTGGATTATACCTAGGGTACTGCATCAATTAAAGAGGCTAGTGTCAACGTGGAATAAGTCAGATGAAAATCTGTGCTTATGTCAACAAACATATCGCCTCTGGGAATTTACCCTCTACATTAATATTAGATAATGCCAGGAAAAATAGATTCATTATTGCAAATCAAAATGCTTCACATAAATGATGTGGCCTCAGTTCTATGAACAGTTTTCTTGCAAAGCTGAACAAACACAAACAGATATTTCCACTGGCAGCATTGTATCTGATCAGAAAAATGTTCTAAAATTTAGGTTTGGTGAGGAAAAACAGTAGTCCTTATATACTCTCACCTGGTCCTGGGATGTTCTTAAGCGAGGTCTTTAGAATTATTTTCTCCTTGGACAGCTGCCCTCTGCGCAGCAGACATGACCAGAGGAACATCCAGTCCAGACGTGACCTGTGATTCATGATGATAAGTGTCCGCTCCCCTTGCGGGATCTTGTCTCCTGTGATACGTACCCTTACACCATATACAAGCTCTGCAGGTAGCATGTACAGGAGAAGAAAACAGTTTTGGCAAACCAAATGCTCTATACAACCTACTCTACACTTACAAGATTGTGTCTCATATCTTATGTTTAGGAACTGGCCTACGTCATCACAATTAGGGACTGGAGCCATTTCAGCAAGACAGTAGCAACTTTCCTGACCTGATACTGAACCCTACAAAAAGATCATTTAGCTCACACCGATATAAGAAATGATACCTAACTTAGTTAATTTCAAAGAAAGCAATTAAGTCAAATTCATATACACTAATACATGTATGTGAATGCTTAGTTAGCTGACAAAGTTCACAATGATCTACCATCATGCTATTCCACAAAAATTAATGAATCAACATGTCAATAGATGTAATTAACCTTTTTCATAATTGTTTGGGATTTTAAGTAATTCACGAGATCACAAAGATCAAACCTGCTGAGGACAGGGCACAAGGCAAACTCACCTAGAAGAGCCTGTATGGAAAGATAACAGGAAGAACAAATCTTAGGTAAGAGTGACAGGATCACAATCAAATTCTTAATCACAATCAAATTCATTATCAACAAGAGTGAAAGTGATATTGAGAGCTATTCTTTGACTGGTCCTGCCAGAGAAGACAGACACAACAAGAGTGGCAGATGACAGAAGCACAGCCTTATAAAAGGCTGAAATGTAATATCTACCCCTCTGAAATTCAATACACATCCACTTCATGATGGATGTAGAATGTTGATGAAGTAACATTATTCAAATGGCTGGATAGAAAGGTTCGGACTTGATTTGTTAGGATGCACTTACCACAGGAAATGTCTCCCACCATCCGATGAGCTGGTCCACGACAGCACGGTACCACTTTGGCCGTATCAGCATCAGCGGGAGCATGGGGGTCAGGATGAAGATGGCACCGAGGAAGGATGAGAGGAACATCAGGGAAGCGAAGAGTGTCCCACCCAGCCAGCTCCTCTGCCATGACCACATCTTCTGGATTGCTGAGTCAGATTGTAGCCTTCTGATGGAGGTAGGTTTTCTTCAGCCTGCAATAGGTCTGGTTCTGAAGAATGTCTCTTGTTAAAGATTCAATCAATAGTATGTATTGAACAATAAACCAAATAAACCATTAAAATTGAAAATAATAACAATTGAATATCCATCTTTCCACTAAATTGGGATATGTGTGTAGATGCAATATTCTTGAATAAGATTCTTAAATAATGCCACCAACTTTAATACCATTGTACCTCAAATTCTACGGTACAATGGGCGATGGACATGCAATCTGTACGTAATGCTGATGCATATCAAATG
>NC_049979.1:13345453-13420764 GCF_000003815.2 Branchiostoma floridae | reverse complement strand
TAGTAACATATGTCACTGAGTTCTATCTATCTACGACTCTATGATGTGACATGTAACGTTACCAGTCACATGCCAAGGAGATGCTTTTTAGGTACATAACATATGTTACCATGTGGCTGCTAACGCTGTGCGATTTATTCAACACGCGTTTGTGCTTGCGGAAATGTATGCATTCTACATATTTTCTCCTTTGTTTCCAACATGCATCAGTGCACGGGCCGCGAATCTCTGGCCGCGAATCTCGTGGAAATCAAAGGCACTGATTCATGCACGGGAAGACAGATACAATTCGTGCGACGTTAGGCACTGCTGCCCGTCGTGCTTTTGGTTTAAGTGTTTTTTAAGCTATCCGGTCAGAATGGCGATTCCTCGGGGCCCGTTAGAAATTACCATATATAAATCTTCTCATGCATATCACCCGCAGTGCAGCACCTGCACACACCCTCCCCGTTTTAAGCCCCTTTCAAAAACGTGCACACTAATATCTTAACAACGCCGCATACACACAGAGCTAGTACAAATCTCCAGATCACTAACCGGGGCAGATACGAGAAGATATCTGAATACAAACCTTGAGAACGTGATGTGTGAACCAAACACAGCGCTGCAGCTGCAGGCTGGGGCACTTCCGCACTGTTGGGACCGTTGGGTGGGGTTAAAGGTTACCCCGCGTAGGGCATGCTGGGGGAAGTAAGGTGGAATCTCTCAACCAACAAACAGGTACCAAGGAGGTTTATCAATATATAAAATCCCCTTTGTGTAACGGGACAGATAACGTTATATTTATACGAAAGGTGGTGCCGTTTAAAACAACGCTAGTTTTATAGAAAAACGCGCACCTTCAGGGAGAGGCACTTATTATAACGTCTATCAGTGTGTTTCCCTTCGGAAAGTAACGTTAACGTTACATGCAAAGACAAACTTCGTCTCAGTTTGGATGTTAAGATTCTGAAGTTTATTTTTGGTCAGTTTGTACATATGAAATAAGTCTATTTTTAAACAAGTTTTATTTGATAGGTAACGTTAAAGTTTGTCGTGAATTTTGTCGTCAATGGTAACCGTTTCCAAAGGTTTGATATTTATACCAATTTTAGTTTCTATAGTTTTCTTAAACTTCGTGCGAACATGGAATCACACGACAGAGGCGGCTGCAGAAAATTTCTCAGTATGGGGAGGGCGAACTATATCATCCTTGGGGGTCCGGGGGCATGCTCCCCCGGGAAAATTTAGAAATCTTGACTATCTGAAACGATCTTTCCTAAATTTTGATGGGCAAAATTTGCTGGCAGACTAAGCTAAGTTTAATAGCCTTTCTATTAGAACTTCACATGGTTTTGAGGGCGACGACGCCCCCAACGTATTTCCTGTGACGATTTCGAGCGCCGGGCATGGCACGAGCCGTCGCAAGGTAGGTCTGGAGAAATGTCATTCAAATGATGAAGTTTGGACCCTCTGAGACACGATTTTCTGCATTTTGAGGGATAAACTTCGCTGGTAGACTATGCTAAATGTAATGGCAATTTCCTGTCAGAGGAAGAGATTTTTGATGGCGACGAGTGCCGAAGTGTTGTGTGCGCCGTCGCAAGGGACGTCCAGAGAAAAATTGAAATCTTGACCATCTGAAACTTCATTTCCTGCATTTCAGGGGCACATTTTGCTTGTATTTATCAAGGCCCCTAAGGCAATTTTTTTCAATGCCCCCCCCCCCCTCGGCTCAAAAAATTTTTCAATGGCCCTCCCCCCAGGCCAAAATAATTTTCAATGGCCCCCCCACCTATGCACCAGCCCTCCCCCCCCCCGGTAAATATCGTCAGGTCCCTAAAGTTACATGAAATTTGTGAATTGTGTAGCACTTAAAGCAGTACTTAGGTTGTTTGTTGGCTCTTGACCAACCCAATAATCTTTTTTCTCTAGAATTTATTTTGACAGGAAAATAATCCTGTTAGATCTACCTAACCAATATCGATTTGGAGTCAAAAGTCTATCTTAGAGGAAAGAACTTCATTTAAGAAGTTTTTAATCTCCCGGGTTAGTCAACCTTTCATCAGCTGACAGAAAGCAGTACATCCTACCATATCAGCAGCAAACGTTTGATGGAGTTCATCGAGGCGACAGCTGACAGAAAGCAGTACATCCTACCATATCAGCAGCAAACGTTTGATGGAGTTCATCGAGGCGACAGATTGCTAGTGTTTCAGCTAGCTCACACTGATGTTAGATACATCAAATCCTTAGCTCTAAAGAAAGCCGTTGCAAATCAAAATAAGCTCCTCTGGGTATTATATTTTATGAAACACACATAAACACAAAAGAAAGTTTTTAAGGCGAAGCTATGGGTCAGAATTACCCCAGAGCATATAGTGTGAAAAAAATGTGCTATAGTTTATTCATGTACAGAAATCAATAAAGTGGGTATTGACTGGGCTATGTGGTAGCTTGTAATATCCAGACTATACAGTATACACAACACAACCAATACACTGTCCGTGCTACAGCGCCCTCCTGCAACTCAGGGTCCTCTTGCAGTGTCGCCTGTACTTGTGACTGTGCAGCACGCAGGTGTAGGGGTTCACAGCTGTGCTGAGGTGCACCAGCACCAGGGCGATCAGGGTCCCGACTGCGGTGTTCACTAATGCATAAGACTCCACATACGTCACAATGAAGTATGGCACCCAGCAGATGAGGAAGGCCACGCCAAGCAACAGCGTCGTCTTTGCCAAAGCGACCTGAAGAATAAACCGGTGATAACTAACGTTGTATTAAAAATTCAACATAAAATGTTAGCCAATAGTATACAGTCCAAGGATTGTCATACTGAGCTGTTAGGTTTTCGTTCTGTTCTCCATGACGTGTTGCAATCGTCAAAACGTTTAATTGTGTGTCTAACGAGTACGGATCAGCCTAAAAGAAGGTTGTCGTCAGTTTTACGCTAACGACTAACCTCCTTTGGCCTGTGTCGCATTTTCCAGGCTCGCAGCTCAGCTTCCCTCCTGGAATGCTCCATCTCTGTGCGGGGAGGGGGCAAGTCTTCAAACTCGCTGTCCGACTCAGACTGGCCCTCCCTGCCCTTCTCCTTGAGCTCTGATGGTAGCTTCTCCGCTACAGGCTTTGAACCCATCTCATGTGTCTGTAAGAGTCTCTGGAGCCGGTACTCCTGGCGGCGGAGTTTCTCGGCGTAAGTCTCCTGGTTGTTGTTAACTTTTTGCTGCTCTAGGCTGGGAGACTCGTCATCGGCGGTGGAGACAGGTGACACCCTCTTCCGTAGCCTCAATACCTGAGAGCGATATATAAAGAGGAATAAGCATTTTCTGTCTTTGTCTCTCCCCCCAAAACTCTCCCTCTTCCTCCCACTCCTGTCTTCAGTGTGTGGCCCTTGTGTGAGTATGTGAGAGTGATGAGTGCCCTATGGATGCTTTACGCAAAGTACACATGTAACGTTCAGTGCGTTTTCATACCTGTGGAAACAGGACCTTTCTGAGTATGGCGATATAGCAGGCCGTGGAGGCCGCCAGGGGGACCACCAGTACCACTAGCGTGGTGAAGATCAGGAGCGACTCCGACTTGACCCAGTCCAGATCACAGGTGTACCCTTCCGGGTCGTACCTGGGGATCACATCAGTGTAATGATCTTTGAAATACAATATTGAGAAAAAATACTGAATTGAAGGTTTGTGCTTACTAATACTACTTGATATTACGTTTTATACTGTGCTATAGAAAACGGTTTATCTATTGTACCTGACAGACATCCGAAATGTTTCTGCACTCTCGCTTGCCTGATAATGTGACCGAAAAAACGCTTATAGATATTGATAAAATAGAACAGTGATATTCAAAAGATCTTGGGAGAGATACGAGTACTTGTCACGTTTTGCTGGCTAAATCGATCGTCTTCACGATGTGCTCAATGCAAGAAGAACTTGGCGCCTCAACAAGATGGTAACAGCGTGCCTTACATGATCTTTCCCCAGCCGTAGAACGGGTTGAGAGCGATGATGGTGTCACAGAACCACAGTCCGGTCAGGATGATGAGGACCACCGTGCCGCTGAACACCTCCTCGTGTTTCAGCGGGCGGCAAATCCGCAGGTACCGCTCAAAGGCCAGGACCGACAGTGTGTGGGCCTGGGGGAAGTTTGAAATCACGTTATGTGCTTGCATGAGGAGGAAATATGAAGTTGTACTGTAATATGCATTATACGTGTGTATGATAGAAGGTAGCTGACATTGTCTCCAATGTGACACACCTTATAAGCTTGCATGAAGAGGACGAGTTGTGTTATCTAGTTGCAAATGTATGGCAAGAATCGGTACTTAAACGACTTGCTGTACCTAGACTGTTGTTTATTCATCATCAGATCGATCACCCAAGGACTAGGTGGAAAGATTTCGAACTCAAAGATACGCCGACGAGTGTAAGAGCGATCTTTGCGCTGTCATAATTGTTGTAATAGTGGGAATCGGATTAAATAACACTTTCAACAAGCCTGCAGCGTATGGTTTATGTCATTTTGCTCTAATGACACAATGGAACTACCATTAGACTATACCTATATAGATAGACAATGATAGATAGAAAGACAGATCTGCAAAAGCATAAACGTCAAAAATGTGAGCAGAAAAGATCCGCTTAAAAAATTCGAAGTCAACAAACCTGCAGCAGCAATGACAGTGTGCGGAAGAACGTCTGCACCATGCACATGGCCTGTCCCATGACCCAGACTCCAGACAGTGCCGCCACTATGGTGGGGACTTGGCACAGTAGCACGGCCAGGATATGCACCACCGCCATGTTAGCGATGAAGCAGGTGGTGGGGGAGGAGGCGTGCAGACGGCGAGACCGCCCGAAAACTACAAGCAGGAGGACGTTTCCAACGAGAGCAGCTAGGGCGACCAAGCTCAGGATGGAGCCCACCGCAAGACTGGTGGTAGTCGCTGACATTGTGCAACCTTCTTCCTTGCAGACGTCTCGTTGTAGTTCTGGAGTCAGTTTTAAGACACAGTTCACGGAATGGTACCTAAAAATTGATAGCGTTCTCTAGCTCCCGTGACCACAAGATCTCGTCACAGCAACTGGTCAAACTAAAACTTGCAGAACACCTACACTGGGACCTTGGGCACCATCATTGGTCATCATAGCGACATTGTGCAAAAGGCTGTGGTGTCCCACGATGTACCAGTAGGTGATGGTGCATTGATGAAGACGACGCCTGTGAAACGAAAAAAAACTCACAGGAGCAGGACTGAATCATCTGCAGCTGTTTTCAAAAGAGCGTCAACTGAGCCGAGATTGCAGGGTATCCAGGCGTCGTGGAGAACCGTATTCGTCGCGGATGACCTGGCCGGAAAATCAACCACCTGTTGTCTGTAATCTTCAGATCTAGTCTGGCTCCTCCCTTCTGAAACTGGAAGAGACGTAGACAATCGCAACAGTCCTTGAGGTCGATGGTATCTTATAGAGACTCGCTACCGGGATCACAAGCCACGATTGGCCGACTGTCAGCTCTGACCTCGAGACGCAGAGAGAGAGAGAGAGAGTAGTTTCTTGTTCAAAAGTTACTTTCATTGGCGATTTCTATCTGCACTTTGGACCTCTACCCCCCTCCCCAAGTGGGACGGAACCAATCCGTTTGTTAACATAAAGATTTCTGCTGTGCAAAGCTTCGGTGTGATTTGTTACCGTCACTTGAAAGCAATGAACTTACTCACAAAAAGTTAGGTCTAGACATGAAAGCGTTAAACAAGTTTTATTTATCATTTTCAACAGTTTTTTTGCCTCCGAAAATGCTCCTAGTTGCTCAATATACCCTCTTTTCTGTAAAGGACTGTTCCTTATTTGTCATGCATGCTTGCCATGTTGATTCACGGTAATTACACTTTGTACGTTTAGCCCTAAGCCGCCGCTTGGCAACCGATACACACCAGTAGCTGTGACGTCACGGCTGATTACGTAGGTACTTCTGCGTACCCACCAGCAATCGTGTCTGGCACCACCATGTGATGACGTCCATGGGGGAGCGGCTAACACAAAAGACAGCCTGGCGTAGCGACCGCCTCGCCCTATTTTTAAGGTGGCGACATGTACATGCATGAACTGCATAACTATCCGCGTGAGGGCGCCGTTTATCCTAATGCTACTGCGTAGAACCAATGAGACTCCTATGTCCATCCAAACTTGGTACTCTTCAAGCAGAGGTTAGGCACCGGCTGTTTTTTTAACTTTTTTTTTTAGTCGTTTTTATCGGGCTTTCTATTTTGTATTTATCTTGCCTGTGGGTGCAACCGCCAGTTGAAATACAAAATAGAAAGCCGGATAAAAACGACTCAAAATACGTTAAAAAAAACAGCCGGAGCCTAACCTCTGCTTGGAGAGTACAAACTTGGTACTGTACGACCAAGAAGATTATATGGTACAATACGTTAAACAGCCTCATTACTCATAATTTGGGTATATATACCTACTGGCTGGCAAAATACACCAGATGATGATTATTATTATACCGCGTACCGAAATTCACTCAACTCTGGTGTCTTTGTGTCATTAGAAACTTGTAGAATGTGTACACTAACTACATGGATAGCCCAGAAAACGTGTTTATGATTAATGTAAGTTCAATTCCCTCCGTCATGGTAGCCTGAGTACCATCCTCCGTAGTGACCACTGGCTCACTTCTCTGGATGCGTTTTCTAAATGGAAAAAAAAATGATAGACAATCTGGAGCAGGGTGCTAATATCTCAATGGAATATTTCAGTTGGTCACAAGTACTTTATGTAGGAAGAATGAAAATTTGCAAACTGTCTGTTACTGAGTGAGTGGAAAGCAGTGTATTCGAGAAGAGCCGAAAACATAGTTCATGACTTCAGGCAATGTGACCAGATTCTTTCAATGAAAGTAAAAGTTGTTTGGTAACCTCGGTTGTTAAAACCCCTTAGTCGTCGGAATTATAGGGAAAATCCCTGCTTGAGACGACTTCCTGTTTACAACGGCCCGTGGCCTGAGATGGCTTCCCAGCCCCGTGTTATTGTGGTTCACCTGTGCGGTCACACGCACGTGGCCGGAAGTGGCAGGGTCACGCGCGTGTGACTGACCGTCACAACAGTTCATTGTCCTCTACTCAGGAATCAGGAAGCTGAGGCCCACACAGGTGAGGTGTGAATGTCCTGCATCTACAGTGCATTGACCCCAATTTATTGGCGTGTGTTGAAGGCGTTTTCTGTGATATCAAAGTGAAGCATGTATCCTTATTACCTAACCATTGTCAATGCCGTGGTTTGAAGATTGAAAATAGGAAGGTGTGGGCGGTGGTCTCTAGGCAGGCTTTACTGAAGTATGTAGCTGGTCCGGATCTCTTGTGTGAAGTGCCAACCTCAGATCCGGCAGGTAAAGAGCTTTTTCTACCAACACCCACACCAGTCAACAACCCAGGGTGTGGACAGCGTCACACCCCCGGACACCGGAAGTCAGAAAATTGCCTGTTCAGTTTCTGTCTTGACACTAGCCACTCGTGCAAGTGTTTCTTTTATTTAGCCATTAGCCTATCCTCATGAAACACTTTGATACAGCATTCGTGATTCATGTCAAATACTCGATGGCGGAATAACGGTACAAACGGATGGTCTCAAACATTGGGAGGTTACAGCTATATAACCTCCTTGGTAACAAATAGGGTTAGCCTCCACCGCAGGGCTGTCGTTTATTTCTACTTTTTGCGATTTTCAACATCTCCCTCTGGCTTCTCCTGGCAAGGTTTCAGTCACATTTGTTCTCTTTTATATTTATCAATTGATAAGTCAGTCTTGATGGTTTTTACATTTTTCTAATGTCAATTCTATGTTTAATAAAAGACAAGGTGAAATATGAAGGAACGTTTTATTGACAAAATTTTCATCCATAAAACACGACGTTGCCTATAAAACAAAGACGTTCCATGTAAAATACGCCGCTTGCAAATGACTTCATCGCTCTTCTATATAAGCAAGGAGGTTATGAACAAATAAATTAAGACGCAAAGACATCTTGATGGCTTACTGTTCGACGACTATACGTACATTTTCATGATGTCGTGTGTTCGGTAGTGGATAACTAACCTGTATCTATACACCTTTCATCGGTTTCCAGCCAAAGGAGCCTAGCACCTTGAGAATAGGTTGTCTTCAGAGTAACGCCAACGGTTCCTACTACTATTCAAGTTACCTAGGACCAAAACAAGGAATACTGCTACTATTACTGTTTATTGTGCTGGGTCCCTCTGTCGTACCACGTCTGTACTCTCCAAGCAGAGATTGCTGGGGAAGATTGTGACAGAAAGAAAACTTAACACATGAGAAGTAGGTCACACTCTTCCTGACCAACCTCTGCTTGGAGAGTGACCACGGCCATGCAACATGGACAGACAGTCGACCACGGGAGTAACCAGTATAGAAGCCAATTATGTATCAAGTATCACACTGCGGATTTAATAGAAAATCCAATTGATTTGATTTGAAACGTCAAATATCCCTGCAGCTACAAAAGTTAAGTTACCGAGCGAAATCTACCAGGACATGCTGTTAACATCTATTATCATAATACCGGCACGTTTACGACGATTTCTCTAGCCATACTGATTTGACAAATTGTCAACGCATCATTTTCTCCAGTTACATGTTGCTGTTATAGCTTACCCTTGCCACTTCTTCTGTGTAACTTTTCTGCCACTCCTGTTGCTAAAAGCGTAATATCGTAATCGTAACACGCCGCGGAAGTACACGGCGAACGGGCGCGTGGTTGAGAGGGGGTACAAAATACCAGCCGGAAGAAACACGGCACAATTAACTGTCGCTATGTACCTTTATACATCCTCCATGTTCCTTCATTTTCTGTTAGTAAATGCATAAAACATAAACCTGCATGAGCATACAAAATGTCATGAGAAAACGGACGTATACTGTCAAGAATTTTCATTTAACTTTTGTCTGTCACAACCGCTGTGACGTAACACTTTACTGCTAGCGTAGATATAAAAATGGCGGGAAAATGGCTGCGTACGTTCAATTTTGCCCATTCAGTCTTAGATCCGGGATATTATGCAACGGTTCTTCACACTTTTACATGAGTTGTAGGTCACCAACAGAAATTCAAGATTGCTGTTGAATCATGTTCGTCTTGTGCCGTGAGCATGTGTAATTATGATCTACAAATCTGGCAATGAATGTGACGGTGTGTTCGTCCCACGACGAGCTGCCTGTCCTGAAAAAGATACTGAAAACTTTTCGCCTTGTTGTCTTCGAATGCATTGTAATCGATGCTTTGTAAATGATGTATTGGACACCTGGATGTCTGAAGTGTGCATACCTCAGAAATAACTATTGTTGCATGTGTAGATCTCTTTAAATTGCATTATTTTTTATCGGCCGGTATAAGTAGGGTGTTCAGGTCAAAAATTGTCTTTTGTCCTAGGGTTCTGATACTTATATCATATCATAGAGCCAGAACTGACAATTGCAATGCTTTTTATTTCATCTTTCTATGATGTATGGTTGAGGAGTTACAAGAATTTCATTTCTTGGAAATCAAGGATTTGGGTCACCAAGAAACAAAGGCCTTAACTATGGGGTCAATGCGGTCAAGGACGGAACCGTCTTCCCATTGTTTTCAATGGGAAGAATTACAAGAAATTTGCTTTGTCACTTGGATCAATATATCTTAACATCACTTGGTCATATGATGTTCAAACTCGGTGGGTATGTTGGCATGAAGCATATCTTCATTAATTTGCATAAATTATGCCTAATTAGCATAAATTAGGCTCAATTAGCATAATTTATGCAGGGACAGTATTTGACTGTTTTTTGGTTAAATAGACACGTTTTCCCATTGAAACTCACCTGTAAACTGACTACCTTATTGTATTTAGTGTGATTAAATCAATAAAGAGACAAAATGGAAAGAACAATCATGACTTTGATATGTACATAGATATATTGGAATGTGAATCATAGGGTTTACAGATCCTATTTGATTACAGCTATTTACATTTACAATTTCTTTTGAAATCTCACATAGTGTCTTCTCCTATTTTCCAGGTTACTAAAGATACACAGTTGGGCTGTTTTGCTTCCATGGATATGCCTGTGCTGTGGAAAATTACAGCACCACCATACACTCATAGGTCAATACAATTATAAAAAAAAAAAACTTGTGAATGTTCCACTCCCAAGGCAGCCACTGCACACATTGCAAGTGTGAAAAGATGGAAGGTGCTTTACAACAGGAGTCCTGGCTTCATAAAAGCCATCAGTACAAAGTGTTTGTTCTTCATTATTGCTTAATTGTACATCATTCAATGACTTTACCTCTCATATCCTTGCAAATGTACAAATCTTTCACTTGCAGTATGAAGATATATAAATGTAACTATAGCGAGTAGATACAAGGTTACATTAAAAGGACTGCTAGTTAAGACATGGTATATAACTCCTACACTTGCAGTATGTATGATATATACAAATGTAACTATAACTAGTAGATACAAGGTTACATTAGAAGGACTGCTAGATAAGATATGGTATACAACACTTGCAGTATATGACTATAACTAGGAGTTACATGAGCATTACAAAGTCACACGAGGACTGCTACAGGTAAGATATTGTGTACAACTCATACACCTGCAGTATGTATGACACAAGACCATAACTAGGAGGTACATGTGCATTACAAGGTCACGAGAAGGACTGCTACAGGTAAGAGTGGTGTACAACTAAGTTTGTACTGTGTTGTAGATGTTGACTCCGCCGCTGCAGCCGTGGGAGACTCCCTTTGGCAGTTCAAACTGTGTTTTACAGAAGCTGGCCAAGAGTTCCTTTTTCTTGCTTCTGGAGAGCTTCTGGTACTCTTTATAAAGTTGATACGTTTATACGTTTTCGGAGGGAGTTGTCCTTAGCTTTCTCAACGTCCTTCACGATTTCCAAAGGAGCGAGCTGCTTTAACTGCGTAGCTAAACACAGAAATGACAGATGCGTTGCCTTGCAGCTTGCATAAGCGGATTACAAATTTATTTGTGAACTCATCAACTGTTTTAAATCTGAAACCAACATCTCTCCGAGGTCAGTAGCAACGGAACCATCAGATGTAGATTCCATGGTGTTCTAGAAGAAAAGGAAAGAAATTAAAATGATATTTAGTAATGTAATATTGATTGTTCAAAGAGAACTCAAAATAGATTTAGAATTTCATTGAAAATGGTGAATATGAAACTGTCAATGATTTATAAATTTCCTAGATTGCATCTTTTGCCAAATGAAGAACATGGTTAGATTTTTAAGTGGTAGGAAAAAATAATTAACGTTACTTTATGTACAAAAAGGACTTTCTTACTTAGTTAGTTTCTAGATTTTCCAGAAGTAGAAATCAACAACATTAGATGGTACAGTGAAGCCCCAAGATAGGAAGTTATAAACTAAATGTATGTTGTTTATTTAACATTCTCGGCAGAAAAAAACAGGTAACTGATGAGAAAAATAGTGAAATCGCAAATAGAAATTACGAACGCAGTTGTGTTTTGATATAACCGTAAACGGTGCAGCCGACGTGTACCGCTATTCTTAGTCAACATTCTTCGTCAAAGTGGCGCGCTAATTTTACTCAAAACTACACAAATTATAGATAGAATTGTTCACAAGAATGTATTTTTCACTATATCAGAATCCCAGGTCGGCATATTGACAAACTATACGAAAATTTTACGATAGAATCTGTCCAGCCGCTCCGGCGTATGTGAGCGCACGTGCGCCCCCCTCCCACCCCGACAGCAGCCGACGCGACCTCTCAACAATCTCGTCCAAGCCAAGGCACTAATTCTCACCAAAACTACACAAACCACACATCAAACTATTCCTTAGAATGTGTATTTTAATATATCCCAATCCAAGATTCATAACTTTTCAAATTCTTGAAAATTTTTACGATTGAAAACTGTCTCACCTCGCAGTATGGCTTTGCCGTGGTCGAAAAACTTCGGGATTTTTCGTAGCTCCGCCCACAAGCCTCCTCTTGCCGGAAAAGCACGAATAATACCTTATATGGGCAGGGAAACCCCTTGGCAATGCCCAAATATGGAACGGTGTCAGCGCGGCTCCGGCCCGAAATCCCGGCCCGCGCCGCCCCGGCCCGGAGACGGGGGCATATGCCGCACGTTTCCAGAAATATCTCCTTGCACTTATCATGTATTTTAAAGCCATTTACAGGTTATTTTGACAACTAAATTCCCTTCATTTTGATGTATAGTACATGTATATTGGTCTTAAAATTGTTGAGATATCGCCACAGAAAGTGGCAACACAGGGTGTTTTCACTGATTTCGCTGGGGTCAGGTCACGTGACTGAACACCCTAGTATAAGTCTTATGGCCGGTATTATGCCAATGCATGTTACATTACAATTACAAAAGGTTTTATATGACTCTACTACCTATAACCTGTATAACCTGCAATTTGTAAAATTGAACTAATAAAGACCTTATATTTCAACCTGTTGCTGAGTGTTTGGTAAGTAATAACATTTGTAATTGTAAGAACATACGTTCTCCATCTTCCTATCGGTTTAATTTCTCTGACTCTGGGCGGCTTCACGGGACGGTGTTCAAATGGTCGAGGTGTTTTCCACCAGTATGAAACATCCAACCTCCTCAAACACACAAACACGTGCTTACCATGGTCAGGTGTTCTCCCCGACAACCCAATTACATTTTGGGGGACTCTCAGTCGATGTCTGTACGGAAGTGGATATCCTGGTGTACCGGAACCCCGCCCATTGTCAAGGTGTGACGTTTTCTGCGCAGCCGCAGAGGACCACTACAACCACGTACCCAGACGACAGCAATGGGCCGATATCGACGATAAATTAAACTGTCCTCACGGATAACCCCTGGGAAGATATCGATGATAGAAGACTGAATTTGCATCTTCTAAGAAGTGTGACTGACTCCTCTGCCATACTTAGACCTTGTAACAGAGGTAACCGTTTACTATTATAAAAGCTGCATGAAGGTAACCATCAAACCCGTTCATATGGAGTAAATGATCTGCAAATAAAATCAAAAGTTTCAATTATACATACACGAAACCAGATGCCTGAGTATGAAACGGTGTGCAGCACAAAATAAAATCCAGCTGTGACTGGAAATGACAGTGTGTTAGTGTTACGAATAGTACCATGACAGCGTGTAAACAGCATTGTAAAAAAAAAAATAGAAAATAAAAACACTCGCCGCTTGGGCTGTTAACCGTATGTAGAACAGAAAACGTTTGTAAACGTCTGTACTTTTCATCATTACCTGCCAGGGGAGGGTCGTGGTTGGACCTCTGCTTACAATGAGTATGACAGCCTTAGGCCACGGCAAGTACGTAATTTTTATGGATGACATGATATCGACATCCTATGCACACTGCAGAAATAATGATAAAGGGCGAAAAAAACAAGATGGGTAAAAAAACAAGTGCTTTTAAAAAAGCTGGCATTTTGCCAATGTTTGCGTGTGTGAACGTTTTTTTCTAGTTATTAGAATGTCATATAAATAGAACAGAGTAACTAAACCTGATATTGGCGCATGGAGAGATTCACATATGTGCCTGAATCTAGATCTAGACGCCACCTGTTAAAATTTGCGTGAACTGCAGCAAATTTCACTACACTGCCTGTTTTTGAGTGAGCTCTGTTGCGGGGCATTTTTAAGTTTTTTTTTTAATTTTTATTTCTATTCGGCAAAAAAACGAAGCGGCGAATCCGTTAACCAAAGAAATAAATTGGTGTGGCCAAATGCATGTAAAAATTAGTATTTTAATGGATGTAAAAAAGAAAAAAAAATCTACCTCCCCGGATTCGAACCGGGTGCATTGGTTTAGAATGCGTAAACTTTAACCACTGCGCCAGTGCGAACATGTTGGAAAAATGCCTGTTTTAACAGGTTTAGAAATGTTTGGCATGGATTGAACAGGTCCGTTCATCTCAACATCACAACGGCGACTATTCTGGCCTCAGAGCATTTTGCCGCTAAGGCGGCAAAATGCAAAAACACAAGACGGCTAGATTGTCAAAATAAACACCTTAAACGTTGGAACAAGAATTGAAGTGACAAAACATGGTAGCACAGACAATAAATACTCCATTCCTGTACTCAAGAAGTGAACTATAATGAAGTAAAATTGACACTAATGTGGTAGACTGGTATCATTTACTAAGTTGGCAACAAATAATCTTCACTCATGACTTCCATTATGAGTGCTACCACTTTTAAAACCATCCAACTTATTTCACCACAGTCATGACTACCTCGCTAGTGTCACTTCTACAAATACAATCATTCGGCTACATCACATGTTGACCATCTCCGAAAAGAAAAAAAAATAGTTTTTAGATTTTTCCTGAAATGTAGGAAAACTTAATGAGCCCGCGTATGTCATCCATACAATTTACTTGTTGTGGCCTTGTCTAATGGATTTATAAAGACTCTTTAGAATTGTCATAGTCCTTCTACCAAGCATGTATGTTTAAATAGTATGGCGTTTATGCGTGAAACTCTTCAGACAATAAATCATTTTGCTTTTTATTAATTATTATGTTTTGGCGATTTAGAAGACAGATTTAAAAGAAAGCAAGAAAGGAAAAAAAAGACATGTAACCAAAAGCCATGTCGAGTAGCTGACATAATTTTACCATTACATTTGACGATTAAAACGCATTTGGCCGTGGTATGTCAACTAACACGGTTACCACTTTTAATATTAGAATTGCGACAAAATAAAATGCAAGTTATATTAGTCACAGCTTCTTGGTCAGAACATCAGAAATAACGGTTACGTTGTGGGCCAAGTGCCGCTGCTCAAAACAGACCTAGTACTTCTCAACTGCCACACAGTGCCAGGCATGCACAGAATCTTTCTTCATATCCTTCTAACCCCAGTAGATCTATATCGATCTATTAAACGCTAGATGTAAAATTAAAAATGGTCATAAATGTGGGATAACGTGCATTGTCATAGTATGCATACCTTGGCTGCAGAATCGAGAATAAAAACGTGGCAGGTAAAATGAGTTATGAAGGGTACCAGCCTTCTATCGCCTCCTCTTTTACCCGATAAGGAATTGTGATGGCCATCCACAGCGGCTTCCGGGAAGCCTCCTGCAAAATTCATCAGGAGCACAGCGCGTCACCAGGACATATGGCTCCGGCTCACCGCCGGTTTCCAAGAAGCGGAGCTCGACGTTAATAGAATTAAATATTTATTAAAGTGCTTTGAATATCTACCACCATTGGCCGGTGGAGTCTTGTGGCGTTTTCGCGCGCAGAATATCTTATTAGCTGCGCAGAGATGCCCGGTCGGGTATGTACATATATGGTCATGATTAGACAATAATTTGCTTATTTGGGGAGTGTATCTCCACCCCACCCCACCCCAACAAACGCATACAACAATTGTATCTAGGTTTTTACGTAATGAAATCCACACGTAGCTATTTGTGCCTAAGGGTACTGAGAACAATACAATCCACGGCCGCCGCCAAGGTAGCGACAAATAAACTGTAAACACATACGTCACGCCCCATGGTGATTGACGTCAGAACTAAAACAACACTTGGGAGAATCAAATACTAGATCAAAATCGGTCTAGAAGTCGGGACATACACGGGGATAAGTTGTAAGTCTGAATGCCATACTGATGCCTTTTTTGGAAGGTATGAATCATCAAAACAACAAAATAAATTATCAAAATGAAGAGAGAGGAGGTTTGCCGCCACAGCAGGCCGCATATCGATCGCGCAGGGTGATTCAGTCTTGGTAATCCAGAACATTCTACGTACGTCATCACACGTGACCAATCACAGGACCACCACACCTTATTTGGGCCTGGCTATTTTTAAACCATGACGTCAGTGACGTCATGGAGTACTCGCTGTATAACTTATATGCAGGGCTTCCCCACTCCTCATTTCAAACGAGTGACTCACGAAGAACACACTGCCCACCAACCTTCGGTAAAACCACAAGACACCGGAAGCTTGGTACCGCCTACTTGACCCCACAGTGTACGGAAGTTCTCTGGACACCACGGTTACCCAGACTTTCTCGGAAATGTACGGCAAGCTGATCGGAGAGCTGGACGGGTCGGGCCACTGCAGCCCCGCGTCTATCATGTCCGACGATAGTTGTTCGTCCATGGCCACTACAGCAAGCCAGGTACGTTCGCTTGTTTCTGTCGTGTCTGTCAGTGACACGCCCAGCCTGGTACTGCATGTATCAGCGAAAATCTAACACTTTGTTTCACATAAAAATTTTCCTTTTATGTCAAACCACATTCTGTATTTGGCGCTATGTAAAACCAAGGAGGTTGAAAACAACTCGCCTCAGCGTAGTGAGAGTCTAGTAAGTTACTGGTAAACTTTAACATTTGAGTTACCATGTCCATAGTCTACACTCTCGTAATATAGTATCAGCTGCGTTAGGTAAGGTTAACAAAAACACTCTTCTGTCGTTGAACGCGATGAACTTCGTAACTCTGTTGATGTTGCTGCGCCACAAGCGAGGCGCCCCCCTCCCCCTTACAAAATGATTGCGTAACTGTGAACACTATATAGTAACGTTACACGTGCGCAATGCTTCATCAATATCGCCAAAAAATAGAACAGAAAGACGAAAACCTCACAGCCCTAAGTACGTCAGAACTGCCCACAAATCATTTTTGTCTAAAATAACAAACTCATTTCCTTCAAAGTATTAACTGGTAGTGTTGACATCGACAAGTTTATTAGTATGTGGCCGAAGTAACGCAATAGGAAAGGGAGTGACGAAATCATGACGTTACGGAATTCCGGAACAGGAACATTATGAAATAGACTATATATAATTCACGTGTGCTATAAGAAGAAAGTACGGCCACGCCCTAGTTAAGTTTGGAAAAAAAAGTTCCAGCAGTAAAGGACTGTCAAACTTTCACCTACAAGAAAGGTACCAACATGTATAATGTTACAACTATTATGATGCAGAGGAAGGGGAGGGGCTGTCATTGTTGTCACTGAACTTTCCAGGCAGGGATACATGAGACAGGATATGTCATAGACAACAGTATGTAGGTGTGTGTACACACTTATATAAGCAAGGCTAACAACCCTTCCTCTCATTTCAACAGGACTTTGCTGGATCTGGGAACGAGTTCACATCCAACCTGAACACACTGGCCAACGCTGCGTCAGACCCAACCATGCAGTGGATGGTCACCACCTCCAACGCCATCTCCAACTCTGCCACTCCTGCAGCTTTCACCAACGCAGTCAACGTGGCAAACAGCCCAGAGATCAAAGTGTTGTTGGACGCCGCAGCACGCCGACGGAGACGCATCCCAGATCATGAGGTGGGTTGATTACCTTAAAGTTCTGTGTAAATATCGTTTACAGTTTAAGTCACAGAGTACCAAACCCAGGTCTCTAGTCTAATACCACATTAGAAAAAAAAATGACAACAAAAGCAATCCATTTTTAAGTTTTCCATAGAGTTGTGCAGGATTATTCCCCAAAGACACAAGTTTAAAACTTCCATATTAAAGATTCACTCATCCATTCAATACCATAAGCCACCTTAGTGTCAATGACCTCTTATAAGGTCACTCACCCAAATTCCATTTCCTGTGTGTCAAAAATGACTTCCTGTTGACATGGGAATATGTGACCCCCATTGGGGACAGAGATGCACCCCCTCCCCACCCACCACTTCCTGTGCCAGGTCAGCTGAGGGAACTACAGAGAGGTGTAATTGTTCTTATCACAACAGAGGAACAGCCTGTATAGGAAGTCCTTGGTTATTGTGTCAATACCTGATGGAATTTCCTGGGATTTAATTAAAACCAATTTATAAGAGATTGTTCAGTCAATAGTGTACATCAAGCTTTTGTAGGATGTGTCTAGGCTAGCATGCAGAATCACCATCCAACATGTCACTAAATTGTTTTTCCTTGTTTTACAGCTGCCATTTGATGAGCGTGAGAAGCGCCGTGTGCGCCGTGAGCGGAACAAGCTGGCTGCAGCCAAATGCCGCAACCGCCGCCGTGATCTTACTGAAGAACTGATCGCACAAACTGAAGACTTGGAGGAGGAGAAGGCTGGGCTGGAGGCTGAGATTGCCAGTCTCCAAGCTCAGAAGGAACAGTTACAGTTCATCCTCCAGGCACACAAGCCTGCCTGCAAGAAGATACGCACAGACTCGGACTCTGACAGCACTATCACCCCCTCCAGCAGCCCTGGCCGCAAATCCATCTCCCCCAAACCTGCTAACCTGACCCTCCCGCTGACTGCCATCACCACGTCCCCCAGTCTCAACACACCCAGCATCACCACCTGCGCCCTGACCACGCCCACGCTCACCACGCCTAACCTCACCACCACTCTGGAGTCCTTCATGTCGTCCCTGGACACGCCCACCATTGTGACGGCTTCCAGTGATTTTGACACCTTCACCACGTCGGCAACGCTGACCACGCCCACCATCCCAAACATGGATGGAGTATTTGCCGAGCCCAACCCCTTCACCATGGCAACAACCCCCGTCTCCATGACAACCTCCCTCTTCACCTATCCCCATGTCACGGAGACGTTGGACCTTCCCTTCCCCACCTCGGGACAGGCCTGTGCCCAGCAGGTGCAGCGTTCCAGCTCAGGTTCTGCCAGCGACAGCACACCTGAAGCTACCTCACCTAGGTGGATTTCCTTGTGATTATCCACGACTTAAAGACTTACAAAGACACTTGTAATACTGTTGTCAGTATATTGTTTATACCAGCATTGTTCAATCTACAAAAATGTATGTACAAAGACCTACTATTTGTTTTTAAAAGATTTTGTATGAGAATTTCAGGTGTAAAATGAAAATTGAAGGGCCAACAGACATGGCCAAGAAAATAGAGTTGTAAGCGTAATTTGGTAGCAATTCTGCGGACACTGCCAGGGTGTGCGGAGGGAAGTAGTGTGCCGGTAACATGGAACTTCTCAGGGCACAGGGCTGGACTGCAGGGCAGCAGGGAGGGAACATTGTACTGTGGTGACTCAGAGATGGCTCCCTAGTCCACAGCCAAGTGGATAAACCATGGCCGTTTTTCAATGTCAGGGGGACTTTCCTCATGCCCTACTTTCACATGGCGAGTCACTTTCTCTTTTTGGGTTTGGTGCAATACCATACATGGACATTTTAGGGCTTCTTTAATGATGAATCATAAGTGAACCAAAAACAAAGTGTGATTCAGGACTTTTATTGCCTGGCATTGTTTCTATGCCCCACAATGAGCAGTCATTGTATATATAATATGTGGTATGACTCATACATACCAAATAGCTATTTATTGCTTTTATGATGAAGTGGAGGAATTTGACATATAGATGAGTGATTTACTTCTTATTATGCAAAACAGATTATTTATTTTCAAGAGACTTGTTAACTTATTTAATTATGTATGAGGGTACTGCCATTGATATTTATACCTAAATATGATATCATTTAGCATGTCACTATGGAGAGGCATGTTCTTTGGACAGCTCTCTTGCTAAAACACTTAAGTTATTTATTCAGGCATTTTGTCTATGCAGATTATTATATTTTGATAAAATAAAAGTTGACTGATACTTAACTCTTGTTCTGCCTTTTTTTAATAAGTTTAAGCTGGTATCATTTATGATGAAATACAGGGCATTTACTACTAGATACAAGAAGTATTCTTGAGACAAATCTGATGGGTTTGTATGATTATGCATGACAGCACTTGGCAATGGTTGTCAGAAGAATGCCTTGTGATCAGAATGTAGGGTGGGGCGGAAGGAACGTTTGTGGGCGGAATTCAACTTAAATAGGATAAGGAATAAGAAGAAAATCAAGTGAAAGAAACCATTTACTAAAGATGGTTTACATCTATTACAATGCATCAAAAATGGTGAGTGTGCCTAAGTTCACTGAAAGGAGGAGGGAAGTTACACAGGAGTTTCTAATTCACTCTTCCTGAACCTTAACAATGGGGGCAAGGAAAGACGTGGGTAGTGGAACATGTCAAATCTCACATCGCACTAGATAAGCCTGTAACGGACAGTTGTAGGATATTCCCACTGCCTTGTAATGACTCATCGCGTTTTGTGTAAATCACCTTCATCATTTAGCCACAAGTTGTGGGTGACATTACATATGTAAATGACCAGTACGGTATACTCGTCTGCAACGCTAATTTTATCTGATGCATGTCTTCACCGCCGTGGTAGTGAACTTTGTTGCTGTAGTTCAAACTGACTGGAAAAAAACACAGCTATGCACACAGGAGGCAAGGGTTGATGTCATATTGCATAATAAAGTTTCTATCGACTCCATACTCCCCTGAGAATGCAGCAAAGCCTCCAAGGTCTCTGCAAGACATGACGTCAGCATATGTCATGAATGTTGTGAGCCCAGCCATTGTCGCTAGAAACTGACAAAGAAGTGTGATATTTTCTCCAAAGAGATAGAGGTAACGTTATAGATATTTAATCTCTACAAGACGAGATAAAGAAGGGGGAGGTAACCATCCTACAGCCAGCCAGAGTGGTAAATCATCCCCTTTGCCTTGCAGCAGTAAAGAAATACGCTATGATTTCTATGGTTTAGTTTTGGCAAGAATCGAGAATCGTGTCCGAGAGACGGAGGATTGTTCATGACCAACATCAATCAAAATTGACATTCCCATCAGCGGCAGTCAGTTAGTGTGAGGGTTGCGGTCGTTAAAGCAGTTATTGTTGGGGCTGACATCACGTAATGATGTCATCTTTTATATTGTAACTTAATGTGGAAACATGTCCCACCTAACCAGATTTTACAGTTGGACAACAATTACTGAGATAATGACTTTGTGCCAATTAGATCATGATGCGACAATGTGATTATTGGATTATGGTCCGTGGCTTTATGCATAAAAAACTCTTAATGCTTGTCATCACATTTTAGAATTAGAACAATCTCCATATCAATTCTCCCTTTTTACAATGCTGCAAATTCTGATTAATTTCCTCGATATGTTGAGGCAACATCGAAGGCAATTCGGCAGCAGCGGCCGCGGTTTGTCATACATGGACTGAACTGCACAAAAGTCACCGGGCACTACAACGTTTTCTTATCACTTCATATGACCATTTTCCACACCCTTGATCGCTTTCTGATTTGTATTAATATTGCAAATTGCATAGCATCAATACACTCAATTCTGGATATTACTAAGCAGGTGGCCAAGGCTTACTAGCGATTTGTCTTGCAATCGGTAGATGTCGCTGGGAGATAATTAGTAAGACGGTTGCGATGAGGTCATGGTGATGTAAGCTGTGTCATGTTTGACTGGTTTTCCCGATCTGTGTTAAGGTAGCAGAACACAGTTTTTCGGATGTACGTGGTTAAGGGCCCAAAAGCGAGGAGATTCGACGCCTCCAATTTATAGCAGGGTGCACAAGTAATTTACACGACTTGCTATGTGAAATTGAGTGAAAGTTTGCTCGTTCACCTGCCCAGTAGAGGTCTCATACTAAAGCCGACACACAGCAGATGGCGGTAACACTGACGGGATTCATGCGAAAATTCAAACCTGACCGAACAAACATACAAAACAATCCAACTCATAATACTGTATCAAAACAGGCATATTCTTCTACAACAGTTCTGTTAGCCTCGATGACGTGCACAGAAGAAGTTTCAGCGCTCTTTCAAGTTCTATTGCGTACTAATTTGTGCCCAAACTACCACTGGTCGCGGATAAATACTGTGTTCTGCTATTTATTCAACGAGAGTCCGTAGGGCACAGACCTACGTAAATTAGAGCTTGCGTAAGCGCATGCTAGCCATTAGACAGGCACCCACTACTTTCAAGATGGGGGTGTCGGTCTATGATTCTACTGTATCTTAAGATACTGCTACGGTACCCCAAATCACAACGATTTATCAAGACCTCAGTCTCAATACCTACCAAGATGCCAACTTTCTTAAATGGGTCAAGATATACACAGAAATAGACAGAAACAGTACCCCGTTGGACGTGAGCGGCCTTCCCGGAGGTAACAACTGCAAGTTTTGTAAGTTATATATGCCGAATCACTATGAGTCACTGCAGGACCTGACATACATAACCCACCCATCTTGGGTGTTAGGGAAACCCAATCAGAAGATGAAGATGCTACCATTGGCGATAGTATCAGGTGCTCCTGTATAAACGTAGTACACGCGGATTGAAAAAAAGGACGTAGTATGCATCCCTAGTCCACGTCGGACGTGCCTTCACCGACGTCTGAGGGCTCAGAAAAGAGTACACATTTCCAAACAGGAATTATGATTTGTCAGGAAGACGGCAAAACCATGTTGATCGCACGAGAAGCAACGACATTTCCTGTCACGGCGTGTCCAGCAAAATGTCATGAACTTTATATTATGTCTGGGTGATGATCTCCGACTCCAAGCAGAGTAGTAGAAGTCGGGATTTTTACCTGCTCGCTCCTATCCTCTGTGAGAAGAGAGAGACGGTAAAAATTCCGACTTCTACTATATCTTCGGGACTGAATCTCTGCTTGAAGAAAACTCCGACTGACCGACATTCATCGCAGGTCGCTGCCTGCGGAGTACGTCGGTATTGCATGAGTCCAGTGTATCTACCAGTAATCTCCAAGCAGATGTTGGAAGGGGTGATGCTTTCTAGCTCCCCCTTTTTTTGCAAAAGACTGTACCAAAGCAAAGGCGGGAGATTAGATAAGGTTACGAAAGCAAAGGCCTAGATGAACGTCATGGTTTATCCTTGCAGCATCTGCTTGCAGATTATTGTCCATTTACAACCTGCCTTGTAATTTGTTTGGGTGTTTGTAATCACTTAAGTATGACATGTACAAAAGCAAATAAACGGGTAAGTCTTGTCTATCATCACTCAATCAGCATTGCGGCTGCAGCTGTTATATATATATATATATATATAACAGTATATGTAAGCCAAATATGTAACTAAAGATCATTTTAGTACTCTATCTCAGTTTTACTAGACGATTTTGTGCTGTACTTCTATGCTTGCACGTCTAAAACTCATATCAGATCCATCCAACTACTTCGTTAACATTCCAAGATATTTGATGTGCTCCGTTCTATAACTCATGTTATATGTATATCCGAGAAAAGACCTGACATAGCCGTCTTGTGACCACCGGTGAGACGTAACGTAACCTGCTTATGATAACGCTCACGTCACACCAGCGCCGTGTTGACACACCCTGGGTGTTTGTTGATATAAGAATGACCTGGATCCGTGCATGGACGCAAGTGACCTTTCACTCACATACATGTAACGTTGATAAAAACATCGTAAAATTACCATGTTTTCAGGAGATTTCGTGGGTGTGTGATGCCCTTTGGCTTTGTATCTGATATAACCTCCTTCCTTAGCGACTGGTTCTGGTAGAAGTGACATCCTTAGCGACTGGTTCTGGAATTACAGGGCCGTTAACGTTTTTGTAAAGTTTCTGAAAGATGATGATTCAAGAAGGGCTGACAGATCGTCGTAATTTTTAGTATGCAGGTAGCTTATGTAGCTAATTTGCATAATTAATAAGGAATCTTTGAACTGCAAATAAAGACTTGATTTGCATATTCAGTGAGAAAATAGTATAATAGTAATACCATAGACGGAAAATGACGGGAAATTAATATTCGCAGCACTTGGAACTTTAATAAGTAAATATGAATATTGTCAAACATACATTACCATGCAAATCAAGACATGTTATAGAATAACCTTCTTTGCTCAGATAATAGGTCATAATACGACAATTTTACGTTGAACACACACGGAGAAGATGCCAAAATCAATCAATCAATATACAATGATACGTCAGTCCTACTACTAAAAGGTAGCGAAGGTATGATGAGGACATGGAACCATAGTTCTCTATTGCTTTAGATTTTGGGGGGCAGAAAAGGGATACAATTTCTTCACAATCAGACTAACCAGCCTCAGAAAGAAAGGCAGGTCAGGATCTCATTGTGACGTATGCATCCGGTGTCAACGTCCTGTAGGTCAGGTCCAGGAGATGGCTCAGGTCCTGAAATACACCAGGGACGTCACCTGTTATGGAGCACATATTGGAACGCGTCTATATGGTTTCAAGAAACGGTGTTGGGAATGTTTGCGAGTGTTGCAAGATATATAGTCGGGGCGACTGCTGTAGAACTTCCTTCTTTTGCACATTAGCCCTATCAACAGTCTTTGTCACCGCGGCAACTAGATCCTAGATATGCTACTTTTCGATTTCTTTTTTAAAGTCTGGTACATTTGGCTCCTGATTACATTCAGTTCTTTCTAATGGTGTCTCTATCCTTCGCAGAAAAAGCATAGTGCTCCTGGATACAGTATGTTTTTTACGTGATTAAAGATCATCTGCATTTGATTAGCACCCAGTAGTCATGTTAGTCGGCTATACAACACAAGCTCTACACACAAACTAATATCTGGTTACAGGTAGCGGAAGCAGGTTAAAAGGATATAACAGTGCTGAGACCATATAGCGACATATGAATTTCACAACAGAGGGTAAAAGGCAACAAGATCTCTATATCTGCCTATGCATTATACAATATGCCCTACAATATATATATATATATATATATGTGTGTGTGTGTGCGTGCGTGTGTGTGTGTGTGCGTGTGTACATAGACATGATAGAGTGGCCGATTTCATTGATACGACATTAGTATCGGATGGACGGCCACTAATAGTAATAGTCTAGTGGGTCCTTGGATGGAATGTTATATATTCTGTTATAACATCAGCACTGAACCATGTACCAGAAAAATGGAAGTAATATCTGTTTAATTTTATCACATGTTGTAAAAGTCAGAATGTCAATAACTTGCATAATGATGTACACTTCAGCTACTTCATGCAACCTGCCGACAAGGTAAAAACTGAGGCGAGCTGTTCATTGACATTTATATAAAGCCAATCGTAAGGTATAACGTTAACTGTTACAAGCTGACAGACGTGCCACTGATTTTATTAATACTAAATCAGGTGTTTTTGCATTGGCATCATTTTGGCGGCCCGACATTTGACACACTCGTTCTTGCACTTTCTACTAAGGCCTATCACGTGACTCCTTTGTGGCAAGTGGTTGCGGATGCATGCACTCGCAATGAAAAGAAACCGTGTTATCACCGATCATAAAAGATATTAAACCAACACGATGACACATGTGTTGACGTTATAACCAAGGAACTTTTATCATTCGACTTTATACTTCATATCGAGGAGGTTAAAAACATATCAAACAACAACTGTTGATCGTATTCAGACACGCCTCTGTCCCAGGGCACACCGCAAACAAAAGGTATTTGTACTTCCTGTGACAGTGTGACGTTTTCTTTGTCCAGCGGCAGACACAAAGAGGTTTGGTAAACACAAGTAAACGGCGGTTGCGGGGTTGCCTGTGTGCGTGGGTCACGTGGTAGCATTACATCATTTGATGCAACGTCATCCCAAACAACCATTGGTTGATAAAGATCACGTGGTCAGACGTCACTTACTAAAAATAGACCGGTGTAATACCCTACGTCACCGTCACATGGGGTGCCCAGTCAGATTGGCTTGCGTGGAAGATCAGATCACACACATTCCTCGGACCAAAACAAGCGGCGGTGGTGCGGCGAACTGCTTCAGCTCCTAACGAGGGGAAAGACAGCTCTTTTGCTTTTACGTAAGGTAGTCTTTATGGTTTACTTTTAATGTTGACAGCTACAGAATGGCATATTCTCACTTTCTTCAAGTTTACATTTCACATTTTCCTTTCCGCACACCTGTTTGAGTCCTTCATAACATCTTCGAACGTCTTGTTAGAATCTACAGTAATATCTAAGTAGGGTGCCTTAAGAAACTTTCTCTCCCTTTTACCCCCTGGGTTAGATAAATAATACGCATTATACGTAGTTGTGAAGATAAGGGCACGTCTTACTACCAGCTGTCTGTACCGGTGCCCTGCCCGGCATGTCTTGGTGACTTTGTTTGGTATACCCGCCCCTGTCTAATGCTTCACATGTGACTGCGCTGCCCTGGCCAGCGGTCAAATGATCTCAAACGCTATCTTTACTTTTTTTCGTGTCTGCCTTCTCTATTGCATGTCTTTTCCCCTCATTCTATGCTTTCCATGGACTTATCTTGACTTCTGCCAAAGAAAACAAATGCAGATTTTCTCACTACAGTTGTTATACCGATGTGCGTGCGCTTGCTATAATATCATGTTCATTGTCTGAGTTGCCTACTTCTTATTTTTTTCGGAGGTGGGCGTTGTCGATGTCAGGATTTTGCCTCGCGTTTTTTGGTAGACTTTGCCACTATATCGAAGTGGAATATAAATATTTACTTATGACTATGACGCGTCGGGCGAAAGGGCAATGTTAATGGTGTGCCAAAGACTACAGCCTATAGGGCGCAGCGTATACAGGTCGTTTTGCCTACTGTCCGGGTCATATCTAGCGTTCTTCGAAAATGTCAACAAATACCTGCAACTGAACTGGGCAGCACGAGTAGACTGGGGGACAGTGATTTGTGCTCAACTGTAGTGTTCACAAAAGAAGTTTGGGCTGAGTTCGGTGTTCTGGTATGCAGTCCCCCTGGGGCATTTTCAACGATCGGCGGCCTGTTGCTGCACGTAAGGCAGGACACCTGGCTCTGCCAGGAGATCCTTTCCGGTGTTTGCCCCTTTTTCAAAGTATGCTGCGATTCTCATATTTTTCTCCTGTGTCGAGGGTTGGCGTCTAACAGAGAACAGTTATACCGTCCCCTCACAGTTGGGTGTCCGACCGCTAGACCGGGCCAGAGCGACACTAGCCTCAGGTCATTTGCTTTTCCTGACAGACTCCAGTTGAACCGTGGGTTTAAAGTTACTCGATCATGCCGCCAGTCGTACTCGTAAGAAAATGTGGTTATGGGAGTATCTAATTTGAAACCCCGTCCGGAGTAAAGAAGAAAAGCTTGGCCAAAATGCATTTGGACTTGTCTCTTTAGCTCGGCGACGTAATTCCTTTCAAATTGGTGCAGACTGGCTGATTCATTGATTGATAAGTGTATCATTAAACCTACAAACTACTAATCATTAATCGATCAAATAATTGCTAAGCTGCTGTGCTACAAAATGTCGGGTGTCAGAGGTGGTGAGTGGAAGGGCAGAGTAACTTCTTTGATGATATTTGGTCACCGGCCCTGCAGTCTGCAGATACATTTGGGAGTCTGGCCAATGAAAACAAACACAGGCTGTTTTTTTTTCTTCGCGCTGCATGATGTGCATGTATGTTTCATGGCTTCTATAGTCGGTGAATTTTCGTAACAGTTGAGTTGTTAAGCCAAACATGAGTCATCGATGTTATCGGTGTTTAGATCGCTAAAGGCTAAACTTGCTGCAAGGCTGAGCATCAAAGGGGGTCGGAGGTGAACCAAATTTGAGCAAACCCAAAGGCCGTGATGATTCTCATGCAGATTTTGGCTGTCATTTGCATGTCGGGATTCCCCGCGCTGACTGTACAGTCTGATGCAACACTGCGCAACCTCAGGCCGACCTTTCGCAATCCCGCGCCACACCCCCAACACACCTTTGTCTCGGCCAATCAGGACCCTGGGGGAATGTTGGGCATTCTGGACTTCCAACGTTTTTGGTCAGTTTTCTGATGCAAGCCGGTGTCTTGATTGCATGAACGATGTATCTGGCCGGTAGACAGGTTGGTCATTTAAGGCATACAGGCTTACAGACATCTCATAAAAGGTGAGCGTCTGATGCAACCAGCGTTTCTTCTGCCCGCACACGTGTATGAGAAGGTCACACACAGTAATAACGGGGTTTCATCCAACAACTCAGTACGACGCCACTTTGATGAAGACGCTGTCTATCTTCGCTCTGAACTTCTGTCATGAGAGTCCTTGGCAAGCGAGCACAGACGACACATCCAGTCATGAGCAGAGCCTGTGGGATTACTGGGCGCCTTGACAGCCAGAAGCATGTATGATGTTACCACCTGCTTGTAAATCCAGTATTGTTCGCTTGTGATGGCAACTTGTGGACTAACTCCTGTATTCCCGTCCGTGTGACTGGGCATGTTATTCGGTCCCCTTGGCTCACTTTGTATTCCAGAGCAGTAATTTTCCTTCCAGCAACCCTTGGGTAATGTAGATGCTATGTTCTCGGATTTCGTTCCCAAGAGGTCGTTGATTAGGACAATGTAATACATGTGTACAGTGAGTTGTAGATATCTTCACTAACTGTGCCTTTCTAGGTTTGTTTGCAACGTTGCATTTATCATTGACATTTTTCCTATTTTTAGTACATATTGGTGGTTCTTTTAGCTCACTAACGGACCTGTCTAACGCTGGTGTAGCGTAGACGGAACGTGAGTCCCTCTGTCAACCCACCTTTGCTGACGCAAGCATAAGTGGTTGTTGCAACATCATCAATTATTCCCATCTGATACATTTGCTTAACGAGAGGGTCTGCTGGGGGTCCGACAACGATTTACGCTGAATTCAGAAGAACTCCCTACGTATTACGCTAAATCAAGGAAGGCAATTGCGCTAAATTTGGTCGCCTCGCTACGAATTACGTAGATAAGATGGTTTTCCCTACGAGTTACGGGAAATAAAAATAGGCTGCCTACGCCTTACGGAAAAAAGCATGGAGAACCCCTAACGAGGATCTATTCTTCCTCGATTTAGGGTTGATCAAAGCTCCTTGCAAGAGGAAAATCAACGCACTGTATCCGGTATCCTGTTCCTCAGCTCTAAAGTAAACGCTACACGAAGGTCAACTGTACGGGTTGCATGTCTAGGCCTACTGGGCTGTAGGGTGGGACATGTGTTGTGGGAGGAATGTACTGACACGTGCTTTTCTTTGACAGATGATACAGACGACACTGAAAGCTACCACAGACAAAATGACTGCAGGGTTGGAGACAACACAGGCTGTAGACGTACAGAAGGCGGGAGTTACCATGGAGACCCTGTGTGAGGAAGAGCTCATTGAAGTGGACGGAGAGGGGGTGGTCAGCCAGGGAGGGAAGAGCGCGGCCGAACTGCTGCTGACCGCTCTGCAGAACATGGACGCTAGTCAAGCACAGGCGCTAGTAGTGGCCAATATGGCACAGGTGAGTGCAAATATACTTTCTAGATACAGATACAGCATTACGTCCGGCCTGACAATATTCTCCGCAATGCGTTTCTATTGCCCTTGCGAAAGTGATTATTAATATTTAAAAAAAAATATCCCCAAATCGTGCATAATAGAACTTGAAGGCTTAGATATGAGATGTAGGTTGCCTTGTAAAGTACGGCCCCAAGGCATTTTGCCAATTTTAAAAGTCGTTTTCTTCTTGGGTGCCAAAATAATTTTCTGGTTACGGCTCAACCCACGAAGTAAAATATTTGGTCCTAAGACTCCTAACGCTATAACGTTACGTCTCCCGACAGTTTGACGGTGACGCTACCGTTCCGGACGTCTCCCTGTCCCAGGACACCGGCGACTCGGACCTGTCATCCCTGGGAGAGGGCAGCCTCACCCCCATCATCAAGGAGGAACTGAAGTACACCATCCAGACCAAACGCCTGGCCAGTGGGCTGGACGAGCTGGATGTGGAAGAGATCAAGAACAGCAGCAAGGCTAAGAAACCGCGGAAGGTGAGCGCACACCTACTCCTACGAACGTTCATCATCATCGTCGCGGGCTACTTGCTTGCGAACGTTACCGCCGGATGTACTGCAAAGCTAGCCTGCGCTTTTCAACCGGCTTCAGTAGCGCCACTGTTTAGCCTGAGTACCATCCTCCGTAGTGACCGCTAGCTCACTACTTTCAGTGGTTAGCAAGCAAAAAGTAGCGAGCCAGCGGTGACTACGGAGGATGGTACTCAGGCTAGCCCTTGTTACCTTGAAGTTAATGAAATCGTACCGCCCATGCAAATCGCTGTGAAACTATGATGTATATTAAAGAGTCGTTGCAACGCTAAAACGTTGACTGTCTAAATTAGCAGCGCCGTTGATTTTAAGTAATCAAGGAGCTTTTATCAAGTTGCTGCTGCAACGATTTTTGAAAAAAAAATTCAGTGCTACAAAATTACCGGCGTTGTGGCATTTTAGTATGGGAAGGATTCCCCGTAATCATTGACGATCTGGAAATAAATAAATATTGTGATAAATTATAATGTCAATGTGAATAAATATGCCGAGCAAACTTACACCAAACGTCAATAGTCGCGTCCGGGGAAACAGTCAAAGTGCGATAACGCGCGCGCGGCTGAAATTAGGTCACGCAGTCGTATACCCCGTTCTTTCGCCCGCGCCGTGACAGGTGGGGATGTAGCTCAGAGGTAGAGCGCTCGCTTCGCATGTGAGAGGCCCCGGGTTCAATCCCCGGCATCTCCAATAAATTTTTTGAATCACTTTTTCAGGTCTGAACGTGAGGACTTTCGGTCATATTCTATACATCTTATTTAAAAAAAGGAATTTCCACCCCCATGGTTGCAGTAATTTGATTGTCTCTGATTAAACACTGGCGAAACTGCATGAGCACATACGGTGAATTCATGATGGTTGCGCTATATGCTTCATCTATCTTTATTCTATCCATTGATCGATTTCTAGGAAAATCGTATAGTTCAAGTCGTTTGATTGTCAGTTTTAAAAAATGTATATGTGCAGCCTATTACAAGCAGAAAACAGACAATCTGAATGACGGGGTCACGTGGATACAATTCACTCCAGAGTGGAGGCCCCGCGTACCCAAACATACAACTGGAGGGAATGGGGAAGGGGCTTTTCTCGTTAACTCTGTGAAATATCAGGATCAATAATCCACGTCACGCCGAGTCTTCATTATACCGTTTGCCCCATCTTGTATCAAGCTTGATTATCCCGCAGAGACGAGTAATTGGTGAAGAAAAAAGCGCAAGCGCTCCTTCGGCATTTAAATAAAAATGTCTTTGGAGATGCCGGGGATTGAACCCGGGGCCTCTCACATGCGAAGCGAGCGCTCTACCTCTGAGCTACATCCCCACGTGTGTAAAATCGCGTATAAAGGGCATACTGTATCTATTTATAATTCATAACCTCGGAGTTCTTCCATTGTATTGACGTATTCTGTTGAATTTCCCCCGTGCCTGCTCTTTAAATGCAATACCGCAAGTAACAGACAATATAAATAACAAATAGACATCCATATAGTAAAATGGACTTTGTGAAAAATCCAAGTTGTCAGGTAGTGGGGAAAATACAAGAAGTTTTTAAGATATTGCTCTGGGTGTTAAGTTAAATGTTTTCTTTTACTAGTTTTAGGAAACTTGAGCCTTTGTTCACTGCTGAGGTTGCGGAATGTTGACAGCGGAAAATAGAGCACTGCCTTTCATGTTAACACGGAATAACAGAATACTAACTAATAACTAGATTTTCCCCTGTCTCCACAGATCTCTCCAGAGGAAGAGGAACGGCGCAGGGTACGACGGGAGAGAAACAGGATCGCCGCGGCCAAGTGCAGGAACAAGAAGAGGGAGCGGGGCGAGCTTCTGCAAGAGGTAAGGCAGTCAGTCATTTTATTACGCTTTTAAATATGGCTGCATAGCTATAGATCATACGAATAATTTCGAGACCTAGACATTTAGGTGTGAGCTTTGAAACTTAAAAAGTTACGATTGATTGCTGGCTGGTGAAGTCTAAGATCTAAAGATAGTCTAAAGTTCTTGAACTTCACGAATTTCTTGAAAGCAACACGCGGTTGCGATATAACTCAACTAAAAGCCAATCTGCATTTTATTATTGCAGGAGTCCGAACGACTGGAGTCGCAGAACGAGCGTCTGAAGTCGGAGATATCCCGGCTTCAAGAAGAGAAGGAGAAGATCGCTTACCTGTTGCAGTTCCACCGTCCCACCTGCATCATGAAAGCACCTGCGACCACCTGCGCACCTGTCACAACAACCTCCAAACCTACAGCTGTAATGGTGGATTCCTTCTTCTCCACCGCCTCCTCCTCAGACCTCTCGTGGGACTCCGCAGAAACTGGCGGACAAGAAACTTCGCCCTCACCTGCTATAGTTCCTGTGGACCTGTCCTGTGCGTATAGTAGTGACAGCGACAGTGACACTGAGCTGAGTTGAGGCGCTAGGAAGCTTTTGTTATAGCATATTCAACCTTTCTGTGCTCGGTTGTCACCCCGTCCCTCTGCATTTTTTTGTATGACCATGTGTTCTTTCCTTCAATGATGTGTGCAAAGATAAAAAAGATCTCAACTTCAACTGTGCAAACGGGACAATGTTGACACGTAAATATGTTACTCTCACAGTCACAAGTCAGGCTCTCGCCTGCTCTCGCCTGACTTGTGACTGTGAGAGTACAGGAACATGCTTGGCCCAGCAGTGAACCTGTAGCCATTCTGTCATTGTCTTTACTATAGATATAAGGTCCTTTTCTTTCTGGCAACTGTTAAACGCAATTTTCACTCGAATGGCTGATAGTGTTTTCGACTTTCCAACCATATTCAGTATCATAACTTCTAACATGTACATATATTATATGGCAGCTGTGAATATCATTATTATCATGACTATTGTTATTGTGTGCGATTGGTATGAATGGAAACAGTATATATGCACTCCAATTATGCAAAATGTGGTATCGGGAAGAATGTAAAGCCGGTAGATTTACGATCCAACTTGCAAAAATGTTGCGCCCCTTTGACATTCTTACCTTCATATTGTGAAGTATGTTCATTTGTTGGTTGAGAGTCAACTTCTCTTGCCATACCCTTAATGTCAACCTTAAACTGTCCTCAAAGAAATGTTAGAACAAAAGGCAACACCCACAATGTTATGTACAGTTGTCTTTATAGTTGTGGCAGGCTTTTGTGTCTGTATATTATGCACACTTTGCTTATGTTTGTGGTTTGTTACCTATGTAAACATTTATATAACGTTATAAGTTAGTTTGTAAATAGAACCGACTATATCAAAGTTGTGGGTGGGACTCGGTTCTGAATAACCGTTTTCTCGTTTGTAAAAACATCTTCAATGCTCTGTAAATATACTGATACGCAAGTACGAGGATTTTTGTACCTTTGTACGATCGTAAATTAAAATACCTCACAGACATGAATCTATCTGTTGCGTTCATATTTGTCAAGATCAAGTGAACCGTGAATCAGTTCACAACTCATATGCACAGACAGGTTGGTGGAAGTTCCAATCTATACATTGTCACACACGGAAGTTATATCAGCGTCTTTAAGCCAGTACATGTAGTTGAGTGATGAATTTAGTATACGATATCGTGAGACAACCCTTACTTCACATAATGCCCGTGCATGTTACTGTGTCACGTGATATCTACTAAACCGCTTCATTATGATACCTCAGTATAAGTAAATTTTAGTTAGAACATGACACGGGGCCTACTATGGGCAAAACGGTCGCTCCGCCCACAAGGGGATTTCTCTTACCCAAGGCGAAGCCATGATATTGCAGTAAATATCATGAATTTGAACTTTGACTTGGACAGTGTGATCCGACCAGTGGTGCAGCCAAAAGTGTAGTGCTATGAAAAAAGTGTGGTTCTATTTTATGCAAATGGATTCATAGCATCACACTTTTTTCATAGTATCACACTTTTCTGCACTATGGTGATAACAGTAATTGACGGGCTCTGATTGGCTGAGGGGTAGTGGCCATTTTCTAATTCTCGGTTTGACACCGATATCCTTGTCCTTTTCCCGGAAGGACGGAAGGAAACGCAAGTGGTACGGTACGTTCTTTCCAGATCATTGTGAACAAAAGACGTTTACTTCCTCGTTTGTGCACTTAAGATTATTTCACGTATACACCAAATTGACGGCAGGCGACAACTCTCTTAACTTTAACGATTTAGGGAGGAGTTACAACATAGCCAACTTCATCTTTCATTTGCGCCACTTCTGACGTTACAGACTAATAGGGGAAGTAGAGGCAGAGGAACATCACGACAGAGCACTGCTTTTTCCGTCACTTTTACCAAGGCACGAAAAAATCCGCTTTTTCGAACATGAAGTTGTAATGGAGAGACGTTTTCAGAGTTGGACTTGTTCTGTACCCCATGTATGAAAGTAACCATCAATTGTTAACGCAGGTGTGAAACTGCCCCACATTTTCACTCTCGGTGTACGGCAAGTGACCTTTTGAAACACCTACTCATTATCTAAAGACTTAGCTTATACCTCATTTTGACGACCCACGTCTGCACGGGAACTGGCACAAGCGACATTTGATGGCAACAAGATCATGATACAAGAGGTACGTGTCTTTGCTTTATCATGTTGCTTCCTCCCATCCATATTCTTGCTATTAAATTGATAATAGAAATGCCCGAAAGCTGGATAAAGAAGTCTATTTCCGTGCACGAGGAAACCACCGTCACTATTCCTAGAATCTTACCTGGACGCAAAGAAGTCTCCACGCCCAGAGTTGCCTCCATGGATCGGAAAACATCGAGATATTGAACGTAACTCTTACAAGGTGTCAATTTTATAGGGTAAAGTTTTTATGAAACCACGACCAAAGAGGGTCATTCTCTGGCGAGCGACGAAATTTGGCTATCAAGTTGGATTCCACTAGTATAGTGTTACGTCCGTGACCACGCTTCAGTGGCTATATTAACCCTGCGGCCATTAGGCTGTATAGCCTATAGGTACTAGTAACTTGTACAACGCACACACGAGCTTGTGGGTGAGCGGCACGCGCCTCCCAGTTCAAACAATTGAACAGAGTGACTCAGCAGACTTTCCAAGTTTGCTGAGTGAAAATATTCTCCAAGTTTTGTGAGTCATAGGCACGTTGGGAGCCACACCTATGGTGGTACCAGTCACTTGGGTGACGTTGAGTCACGCCGTCCATGTGGCCATAGACTCACAATCACAGTGAGAAACGTTGCGAACGGAAGGAGCGACGCTACGCGGTGCGGTTTCGGCGGTATGTCCGAGTGTGCGGAAGAAGGTGACAGTATCGACCGCGTGAAGGTAGGTGTCGCCAAAACTGCAAAATACGGATTCGGAATTGCTTTCGCTAGAGACGTCATGTAGGGATTTGGTTATCTCGTCCTTGGTTGGCTCGTGTTGGCACCCGGGATATTTCAAAACTTTTGAATAGATTTTCATGATTGTCGGTAGGCCTTCGAATGCCGAGGTAGAAGTGACCAAAGCTTTTCGCCCCTAGGAGTCGCGTGTGAAACTGCAGCATCCTTTGAAATTGTGCATTACAAGAATGTCAATCTAAAATTTGAAAGTGCACTGCAGGCTTGTGCTTTCTCGGCTCTTTTCCGTGTTGTTGGTTCAATGCCAATATGATAAGCAAGGAGATTAACATTTTAAACTCCTTGTGATACGGTGGCCCTTTACAAACTTTATTTGGGTAACTTAATACCGAAAAAACTGAATAGTAATAAAACTTTCAAAAGACTTATCAATAGAATGGATCGACTTGATATTTTGATTTCAGTCATATGACTACTCCAACGTTCGAATTCGCACGCCAAACATGAAATTCGATATGTTCGAACGCACAAAACGTTCAAAGCCATTTAATACTTAGGCGTGGTGTGGCGTGGGCGTGTCCTGCTGTATGACTCAAGACTTTTCTTACGTCCCTTAAGAATCAAATCTAAGACTTGATTGTGCCAGGTAACGGAATGAAACCTGAACCAATGCTAAATAAACCGTGCGTACCAGTTACAGAGTGGTACACAAAACACGGAAGTCAGGCCGGAAGTGATTTTGAAAAATCATAATACACGTACACCTAACTATATGTATTTACGAACTAGCTTTCTAACTCAAGTAAACATGACGGATTAAACAACAAATAGTAATCATGTGTGGCATTTTTATTATATACTGTACTTAAAAACATATCTAAAGCATTCGAGTGGAATCACATGACTCTACGGTGTTGCGTACGACACATTCTCCATTTAAAGTAAAAAAACCAAAAGAAGAATAAAAAGTGTCTGTCTCGCTCTATTGATCTATTGTTGTGCAAGGTCTATTGTTGTGCAAATTTACCGCAAAAGTACCGCAAATTTACAGTGCCTCTGTCAATAGTAGATTCAGGCAAACTTTCAAGATGATTCACGTTGCAATACACAAGGGACAACCCTCTTGCGGTTCTTGTATTAACTGCAACCAGGTGATTCGCTTCATTCCTACTTTGAGCCGGTTTGTACCGGAAGGGCAAAAAAAAAAAAGCAAGCAAACAAGCAAAGAAAAAAAACCGAAGACGTCATAGACGTCATAGGCACGTACGGGCATGTCATTGACCTTATAACATTATGATCATGAAGTCATCTAGAAACAAAAGGGCCCGAGGTTGAGGCAGGAGCATGTGCGCGCTTGTTCAAAACTCCCGGGTTGCTTCAGTCAAACAACTTGTCACTTCCGAAGTCACATAAAAGTTCAACTGCAGATTATGATTATACTTGGTACTTTCCCACTGGCCTCTAGTATTTCCTGTCTTGATTATGCACACTAACGTGCTCAAGTGAGTCATTTTGATGGAATGTAGCTTTTTGACAGTGTACCGGGTGATTAGAAGTGGTATACTAGTCGTATCCCCCAACTTTGGTTTGGTTATGAAGGTGACTTGGTGAGACAAAAATCTCAATCATATTAGTGTAACATTCGTGTAACAACAAGTATCAACAACTTCTCTTCGTTGCTTTGAATGGCTGTGGAAAAACACAGCGAGGAAAGTGTTGACTCAGTTGGCGATGATTTCAATTGTTCAAGTAAACAAACAAAATGTTGGCACATGTCCAGACATGCAGCGCACTAAGTTTCAAGGACATGTAATAGTTTGACTTTATTGCGCAATCACATATCACACTTAAAAAGATTTGACTCACGTTGACAACCACTCACATAATTCGGGTGCGCTAGGCTTAGACATCAGGTATGCTAGGGATAGATCATAGAGGGGTAAAATTCTTCACTCTACGTCCTTGCTACAGTAGGCAATTCACTCTTTAACCCATTTGTTACTTACTATATGCGTCATTACCGTTTGTTTAATTTTTTGTTTACTAGTGATGGGCTTGTGACGTCATCTACGAAGGGATTTTCCGACAACTGTTTCTTGTACATGGACACGTAGGTTATCCGGCACGTGTACCACAGCACGTCATCTGGAACGTCAGTGCCACAGCACATCACTGTATCTGTACTACAGCGGCTAATACGGTACAACAATTGCGTCTGTCATTCATAACAGTGTTGACGACCTGCCAATATTCAACATATCGTCGTTGTAGTCCGCTGGTGTGATCGACTCGTAAGCCGCATTATGTCAACATCGCGACGGAACCGCGAGGACAGCGTGCCACGTACGTCGGACGCAGAGTCTGTGTTGGAGGATCCCTACACCGAAGGAAGCCCCGGAAGCTGGTCGCCCGGGTCGGGGGACTCCAATGGTGGAGCGTCTCCCAGAGTCAAGGACGAATTGCGGGCGACTATCCGGGCCAGGCAGCAGGAAAACGGGGTAATACTCCCCAACTTCGACCTGCTGAATGCGCAGTCTGATAGAAGGAAATCAAGACCGGTAAGAACTACTGAATTATCAATCATTTAGACACGCGTGACTATTTTTCTGTTCTTTGGGTCTTTATACTACGTGCCTGACTAGCAACACGACCCCTGATTCCACGGCCTATAAATGATCTATAGAATATCAACATAGCTTTGAGTTTTCTTCTGACAATGTTTCGTATTGAGGAACGATAAAACCTGACGGAAGGTCTGCACGTTTCCACGACACCTTACTGTCAACAGGTTTATCAGGGAACTTAAAAGTCAATATCAGCAACACTGACAGATAAAGCACACAAAACCGTCCTAATAATTTTCATTTTCATTTTTCATTCATATCATTGGTGTTCTAGGACACTGGTTCGATGATGGGGGAATGATTCATATCAAAACGACCATGTTGAACTCATGATGTGCATGGGTCAAACAAAACTAGCAGTTGAAGTTTTCAAATGCGAAACGTTTAAAACTGGTTTCATACCACGAACGGGACAGGCGGTCTCTGCGTCCAAGAAGCCGCCTATACATTGCTGTACAGCCTCGCCCTGTTGCGCATAGCGATCTGGGGTGTGGTGGAAACTCCACGATTGACTGTGCGAAACTCTGCCCAGCCCATTCTCCTGCGCATGCACAGAGCAGTCAATTAACGCGTAGTCGGGAATAGCCCAACCCTGTCCAAAGGCTGTGGGAAGCATAGGCTGCGGAGCAAATATTTGTTATCAGTCATAGTGACAATTGATAGGTCAAATGTAATCTCCAAGCAGATTCCTCCGGTGGCATAAAACAGTAACATAAGCTGGGGAAGGACTTCAGCCGGCAGAGGGGTAAAATTTGCCACCGCGGTTCAAAGAAATGCAAGTTAGTGGACTTCAGAGGTCCAAATCCAGAAATAGACAAGGCGTCTATGGTGACGCTGTGAACGACAACCCTTATTTCATAAAAGAATCAACCGAATATTTTCAAAGCTATACTTTCTTTACCCCGCCTTTCCTTCAATATCCTAACATGAAATATCTCTTTTGCCAGTTGACAGCAGCTGAGGAGAAGCGCCTGCAGCGGCGGCGGGACAGGAACAGGGAGGCTGCCGCCAGATGCCGGGCTCGGAGGAGAGACCTGGCCGAGAGGCTGCACAGGGTGAGGGGTCAGGGTAGTGTGATTGTTGCGCAACTAGCCAATGGTTCATGTATCGGCAAGTTTGCAATGACTCATTTGAGCTGACATATGTTTTCATGGGTGGGTGGGGGAAAGGAACCTGAAAAGCGTGACAGACTCACAGAGAGTACAGCATCATCAGCCACTTAGACATAACGTTACAATGTATTGCTTACAAACACATTTACCGTACGTGGTTACAATTTTCCGATGTGGAACTTAACGTGCGCAGTTCTCTTCAATCAATATCGTCTTCTGGAATAGATGAAAAAAAGATGTATCCTTCTTCTTCTTGATGAACCTTAACTTCGAATAGAGCAAAATACATGTATAACAGAATAACGATCTATGGCTGTTTCTTTTTGGTCGATTTCACAGAAATAGGTGTGTTGTGAATCTGCACTAAATTGGAGTGATGAATAATCATTGCATATTTGATGTTTACCTTTTGCAGGAGACCATCCAGCTTGGGAACCTGAACTCCGGTCTTCAGACGGAGATCGCGCGGTTGCAGGCACAGCGGGACCAGCTACAGCGGGCACTCACCGAACACATCGCCCTCTGCCACAGTGAGCAGTAGTGACGAACACATACCAATCATCCCGTAGATCCACACCGGAGTTTAAATACAAACTGGTTGATATTCATCTGGGGCCTCAACTGGCAGAAGATTTTCCAGCTAAAAATCATTCAAAGCTGAATCTTTACGAGATACTTCTGTCTATGGTGTTGGAAAAAGGCCGGATTCAACATTCTCATAAAGCATCCATGGTGATTGTGAGTTCTTTAAGTGCCCCCAATCAATTTCCATTTCCAAGCAGAAGCTGTGGGTATACTTTTGCATTTTTAGCGTCTTTCTTGTATTAAAGCATGACTACTGTAACACACGCCAGGTGGACAGATGGCGACGCAAGGACCCAGCGCATGCCGGAGAGTATTGGGTCTTATGGGACTATTCATGACGTTTTCCTAGTGCATCTCTGTGGAATACTCGAACATATAAAACATTCCGTGTCACCGTTATGTATATGATGGTGTCTAGAACCAACTTCGTAATCGTAGCGAATTTTCATACATATCACTGCCATAAATGACAAACTCCTAGGTCTCATATGATAACGGTCAGATTCCGGGATGTAATGCTATTTTTGTCATAGTTTTGATGGATTAGGCATGTAACATTTAAGTTTAGTACAACGATGTATACCGATTTCAATATTTATATACTTGTACATATCATGCAAGAAGAGAACTATAATCATTATTGATTATATCATGACCAATATAAAGTTATATGTATATTTATTATCTAAAATGTTTCCTATTGGCTGTTGTATTTTCTGAGATCTATTTTTTCATGACCATTAGCTTGTTCTACAAAAGTAGGTAATATATGTGGTGTAAACTGAATGAATAAAATCTTTCTCTAATTTTGAAATTGCCGGGTCTTAATTTCTCTCCAGACAACACTAGGTTATTAACTAACTACACAAAAGAAATAAATATAAGAATGTGTGCGAGTGAACACAGTTAACTGAACAGGTAGCATGTATTTGTTCAGTGCTTGAAAGGAAATAATGGCAACCTGTGCCCAGTACAGGCTACGTGGCGTAGTTGTGACGTTTATACTAGTAGCGTTACTGTGAGTGTTTCGAGTCAAAGTCACCGACGGTGGTGTTTGATGCTCAGGGCCACTCAGTGGTCCAGCTGCAGTGACCACGGGTTCATGACAGGCTTGCACATTCCGTTGGATTTCAAACATCTGCATTACTTGTTACTTATTTTCTTCTTGACAAAACAAAACGGCATGGAAAATGGCAACAATGCGTCGTTTAAATAAAATTATGACCCCCCTCCTTAATAAATGGTATTGTCCGATAAACAGAAGTCCCATGATGCTTTGACCAAAACACTCTGACGTAATCATCATGGCGGCCATAGACTCCAACTCCGACAGTTCCTCTTCTTCCAACGTTCTAGTCGACAAGCAACAGCTCGAGGCTGGCTCCTCGTCAGATAGTTCCGACGACCTCTCAACCCCTGTACAGAAGTGCCCATTATGTTGTAGCAGAAAAAAGAGGTTTACCTGTGAATCGTGTGTGAATGACGGTAATTTTTGTAGGCCTGACTGTTCGGAGTCTCCAGCTAGGTAGGTTGATGAAAGCTCCTTGGCTTTTCAAACCCGTTTACACAATGTGAAACTGTTTCTAGTGGATGCTCTGTATCTATCTTTGAAAAGTAGCAACGTCTGAGCCCACTTCCCTGTAATGAACAAATTTATTACCCAGTCACGTTACCCCCCGCGGGAAATGGAATCGTCTTGACTGTCTGATCTTTTGTTCAGATATTATACTAAGTTAAAATTTTGATCCATAATTTTGTTTATCAGAACTTGTGCGGCGCCAGTCTTTAATAGTAACTTCTACGTCGTTGCACCAGATTGAGAAATGTGCTGATAATTGCCATACTAGTAGACCTTCGTCAGTGCTGCATGCTGTAGAATATTAAAATTTGATGACTTATAATCAAGTTCATCATTTTCATCAGCAGCCTTTTCGTAATGGGGGATGATGTGTCAGTGCCGGGCAGGTACATAGAGTGAAAATGTTGCAGAGGAATTATTACGTTCATATTGTTTCTTCATTATAAAGCATCATATTTCCAGTAAAAAAAATCAGTTACTTCCCAACATTTTACACTGTATCAGTGTATGGTTATCCTAGTGTAATTCAAACATCTTGAAAAATGTGTGAATTACTGGATGTCAGTCTTGTCCCCATCATCCCATGCTGGGTTACTTTGCTGAATCTGGCAGCATTGTGCACTGGATATCACATGATCAAATTCCAAGACTGAAGATGTCAAAGACAAACAAAGAAAAACTGGAGAATTTAAGCTGGACTCTGCTTTTGCTAATGCGCTTCAAAAGTTCATGCACTCATTGTCTTTATTTATCTTTTATGCTACATTTTAGATATTCAGAAAAGTTACAAGAGCTATCTAATTGGAAGAGAGAAAGATTGAAACTTCATGCCAGGTAAGTTGTTAGAATACCAAATGGAATGTGTTGACCAGCTAGTAAGTGTAAGTAATGTAACCTCCCCAGTATAATTCTAGCAGGGAGGAGTAAGTATTACTGAATAGTGAATACATGTTAGGACAGCTGCTAGTTGGTATAAACAATACTCTTCTTGTGAAAAGATAAGTTCAAAAGTTCCAGGAAGTTAACTTCAGATCACAACTCAGAGGTAATATATGATATGGCAGCATTTAAGCATTTAAAAATGCATTGATGTGGTAAACTATACAGTTTTTCCTAATTACCTCTTGCCTCACAGGGCTTCAGATGTGGTTGACAGTAGCAAGAAAGTTGTATCTTTGGTAAGTCTTCACCTTGTAAATAGTGACATCAATGTTCTGGCACACTCATAGATATTTCTTTCAATTAATTCTTTGGATGCCAAATTTACATTCGATCTGCTTCAAAGTCTGTACTGTGCAGTGCCAAAGCAAAAACATCTGGAAGTAGAGAGTGCCAAAAAAGTGTCTTCCTTTTCTTACTACTGATGGTGATGGGCCATGAAGGTGCATATTGCACATCTGGCATTGTTTAGGAAAACACATTTATACAAGCATGATGTATTTGACCAGGATGATGGCCATACCAAAGAATAGCTTAGAATAGCACAACAGGTTTTAAAAGAAGGAAAACAGAAGGAGACCATAGTAGCAATATTTTGTTACAGATACATTCTAGCATCCAAGTCTTAATTGACACTGTTGTTTAATGCCCTGTGCAGAGATGGGAAGTTTTGGACCATACCAGCAGGCTGGTGGCCCTTAGAAAAGCAGTAGATGAGGTGCAGGCAAGGAAGAAGGAGGGTGAGGTTGTTTGCAATGTGCTTTTGTTGTCTTGTCATCAGGGACTTTGGACCACTTGTTGGAACCTCAAATGCATGTGTTGCAGTTTACATTGTCTTTTAGACATTTAATTGTGTATTTGTGTGAAACTGTGAAGACACCAACTAAACACATTTTAATAGATTCCTATTTCATGTCCAGAAAACGAGCATTTGTCACAGCTTCATGAGGAGAATCGGCGGAGAAAACATAAGGAGCTGCGGCACACTGAGAAGCTGGAGAAGATCCAGCAGTACCTGTCCCAGATCCAGGCCCACGTGGCGCGCCAGCATGAGGAGCTGGAGGTACGACAGGAGGCGCTGGTCGACGTGCGCCGAGACAACATCCGTGAGCTGACCACCAGCATCTTTGACATCCAGGATGTTGCTCACTCAGGGTAGGTGCCGTGTACTAGATGCTATGAACTCTTGTTATGCTTACAGGTAGAGTGTACTGCACCTTACAGTTTTTTTAAAACTTTGAACTGTGCATGGATCACTGACAGGTGCTGATATGGCTCAAAATATGGGGTAGCTTAGAGTTTGTAGGTTTGTAATAAAATATACATGAAATATGTCCCATGGAAATTTAATGATAACTGTAATCTTCAGGACAGTATGGCACTTAAGATTAAGAATATCACAGTTTGACAGTAAAGGTAATCTGTACAGGGTGGTAAATCCCTATGTTCACTTTACTCCCTAGTTCTAGTCCTACATGTCCTAAGAGGATCCAGGTTCTTGAGTCTCCCCCAGCTGAACCCCCTGACAAGGGCCGATTCTGGGAACGGCGGGGGAAAGTTGTTCACTTCCTCAACTTTTGGTAGGCAAATATGTCACAGATGCCCCCTCCCCTGTCTTGACTGGTGGCTTGGGTGCCTATCTGGTGTGGTGAGCACCTTAAATTGACTCCTGGTTCATGGGTACCTTCTGAATTCTCAGAAACTATTAATAGCATTAGAATAATCCATTTTGGGACTGTAGGGTCCATTTTCTGAAGAGTGGTCAAATGATTACTGATCAAAAGCATGTGGTTGTTTTACATAATTATATGCTTCAAACTTTGCTAACACATTCAAATAGGTATCAGAAACTACATGTAGTCCTTGTTTTTAGCTGCTTGTTTGATTCCCCATCCCTATTTTTTTTGTTGCAGGGACTCTGAGGAGGACATATCCGAGAGCACAGTGCAGCAGCTGGCAGAGGCCAGGCGCACGGCATATGTACGTGGTCGCTGGGTCTACACAGACATCAATAATGACTCCCAGGTCTGCATCGTGGAGCCCTGCCTGCCTGCTAACGGGAACTACTCGGCCTACTTGGACTGGATGGAGGCTAATAAAGAGGCATCCATAGGACCAGGTGGTACATGGCTAGAATTAACTTATTCCAGAGAGACAACCAGTTATTTCATCCACTTCTGGCACCAGCTACTAACAAGCCATTTTTGAAACACCTAGGTGCATGTATCAGGGAATTTTATCACTTTCTGTAACTCCTATTATCTCAACCCTGCAGTGGTTAGGCACATCTTATTATGACTATCTGGCTGCCAAACCTCTGAACTGCTTGCATCATGTGCATCATGTTCATTCTTGTCTAGTTGTTTTTTGCCCTCTACTTTCTGCAACTTTTTTCCCTTCTCCATTAAGAGGTTAAGCATCCAAAAATAAAGCAGGCACCAACAAATATTTTTATATTTTCCTAGCTCTTGTCTTCTTGTTACCTGTCTATTTCTACAGATTAGTGGTTTGTGGTCTTTCAGATATGATAGTACCGTAAGTGGATCTAGACTCAATTACCAGGCAGATACATCATATGTGAGAGGCCATAAATGTTAATCTGAGACTGTAGAGTTGTTTGCTCTTTGCTGTTCCTTTCCTTGTTGAGCTACATACAAGTTCCTTGAAACACAGTTCAACATCAATTGATGATTCTCTCTCACATCATTAAAAAGACATGTGTTTTCCCAGACTCAGACCTGGACCAGAGGAACCCTGCTTACACTTTTAGTGCTGCCCTTAGCCATACAACACAGATGGTCAAACTGTTAGCCTTCTACCTGGGAGTCAACCTGCCCAAGAGAATATGCTACAGGTTAGACCTTACTCCAGACAGCTAAGCAAGTAGAAGTGGTATGGTTTCTTGGCCAGTTAAGTCAACAAAGATTTTGCAGTAACTAGTTTTCACTTGCAGGTCAAACTCACTTATACAAATGTATCTGTAGTTTAGCAACATTTCAAAATGATGTTATAGATACTGTAAATGTATTTAAGTTTGCAGGGATTCAATTTTGCCGTAGCAGGAAAAAGGACTTTTCGTGGTAGCAACATGCACTGTAGTCTCTTACTGCCATGGAAAAATGTTCGCGGTGGTTTTAAGTTCACTGTAAAGTGGCTACCACAAAAACTGCGAACATTAAACCACCGCTAAAGTTTCTGCAGTTTACAGTATTTTGTTACCATTACAGTGTTCATTTTTCAGTTAGAAAGAGCTTGTAATGAATTTGTGTTCAGATTGCCAGTGTTAAAAAGGACTTTGCATGATTTGCTGTGTTTCAGTGAGTTTTGTGGCGAGCCACTGAGTAGCTCTCGGTTCCACAGAAGTGTGGCCAAACTCAACACCAACATCCTGCACCTCTGCTTTACTCAGGTAACCTGGGCTGTTTGTGTTTACTGGTTTACATGGTGTAGGATTACTAGTGCTGTTTTTTTAGTTGTTATAAACATTTATTGTAAGCATAGATTTTTAATAGATATCGAAAGTGGGTTTTACAGTGCTTACTGTCTATGCTTTCATCTGCATTACAAGTTATATTGACAAGTGCACATGTTTCTCTATACCCAGAATGTGTCTACGGAACTGTTACATCCCATGCAGACCCTCAGGAACATACAGGCCCTCCTCAGTTCACCTGATCTTGGCAGGTTAGAATTGTTCTTTTTCAATCAAAGTTTTTTACTACTATCCGTAAGTGGTTTACTGATGATGGATGGCAATATAGGATAGTACCAATAGACATTATGGCAACAGTAGTAAGGCAATGCCTCTTGTGCCTAACTTTTGGGTTTTTATTAGAATGCCTGGAGCATTTTAAGAACAGGGGTCAACACACTCCATGACAGGTTACTTAAGTCATTTATGCTATTGTTCTAGACAGTTGGAACAGACTTGTTCTTGTATGTTTGCTTGTCTACAGATGTGGTGCATTTGATGTAAACCCTGAGATGATCCAGTCAATAGAAGAGGCATTAAACTCTGGTGCGAGCCATGTGATGGACGACAGTGATGACGATCATGGGGCTGGTGCTGATGAGCACGACATCAGCACTGACTGGGAAACCGTGCCAAGCTCCCAGCTTGTGGAGCCGCACGCGGAGTACATTGGAGATAGCAGCACATCTACACTAGTGTCGCACCACAGACGTGCCTCTCAGGGCGTAACTGTGAACATGTCAACCAGCCCCACGGGGGGTCTGATGTCATCAGCAGCAGAGACAGTCGCCTCGCTGTGGCGCACTGCTACAGGGCAAGGTGGAAACAAGTGATGGATGGGGTTTTGTCTTGTGTTTAAAGGTGTCAACTTCTACAAGGAAATGTGTTGGTCACCAGTGCAAGTTTCTGTCAAGACTGTCCCTCTGAAGCTGCTTGATATCGATAAGCACTCTCTTAATTGAATTGCAGATTATATTGTAAATGTACAGCAGTCTCTATATGTGTAAGTTGAAGTTAGATATGATGTGGGGACAAAAAATGCATTTGAATTTATGTAGAAATTGCTAAAGAAATGATGGGACTATGATCATGGAGGATAAATAATTTGCAAATGAAAAGGTGATTGAATACCCCCTTTGACCAGTAAGTTTTCCTGGAGTAGCCTGGATGAAATTTCTGGCTTTGAAAACAGTGGCATTTTTCTGTACTATATGGTAGTTACCACAGGAAAGATGATGTCTTGTTCACATTTCTTTAAATGTTCCTTTAATACAGACATGGAAAGCTTTCAGTGAATGAACTCAGTGTAGAAAGACATTACCTTTCTTGTTAAAGATGGGTTCTGTTCAGCAACTTTGGCTCTAGAGGACTTGCCTGACTGATAATAATGAAGGAAGAACAGAAGATAAGGTGCTTTTATAAAAATTGGTACTGTACTTCAGGCTTCCTCTCTCTTGTGTAATGTCTTGTTTATCGCCATGCCATAAGTAATACACATGTATAAAGTTATAAATGGAGATATGCAATAGCAGGCAAAACATATCATGTTGGTACTGATACCCTAACATTATACATACCCATTGGCCATAAAAAAGTGCTTGTTAAGTATCTTCTACATGCCTCAGTAATGCTGACAGTCAAGTTATATCTTTAGTTAGGACTACAAAGTGCAGACAATGTGGTGGCCATGTTTGGAAGGTGGGGTTGTATACACTCATCAGAAAAAGAGGATACCATCTTACTGGCATCAGTAAGGTATTGACAGTATGGCATGATGGAGATGATTCTTCTATTCAGATATGTACAAAATGTACACATGTATGTAATCAGCATAATGAGAAGTTACAGTCTTGACATGTATCTGAAAGAAAGAAGGAAAACAATGAATAGTGCCTATTTACCATTGTTGCAGATGTAGATCTAAAAGTAATGACAGATGTATCATGCCTCAGATGTGTGTGTGTGTGTGTGTGTGTGTGTGTGTGTGTGTGTGTGTGTTCATGAGAGAGGGATAGCAAGAACATGTTAGTGAGTGGGTCAGTCAATCAGTGAGAAAGAGATTCATGTAGATAGAAAAATATGGATGTGTGAATGAGAGAAAAATTGCACCATGAAATCAGTTCTGTACTCAGGAAAATTTTTTAGGTCATTCCATGTTTCTCAAAATTCTATGTGGGATAGTAAACAATACTGAAGGTCAATTCTCAGAAACACAGCCCTCTAAGTCATTGAAAGGAAAAGTCAAGATTTTCTTTTATTAATCGTTGTACAACACTGGAAATTCAATGTGCTATGGTCAACCCACAGCTCCTTTCCATTGGACTACTATTGCTATTACTACTGCTATTAAGACCAGAGTTGGTATTTTCTGTCCTGTCGTACAATTGTTATACAGTGTTACAAGGGAGTTGGAGTGTTCATGTGAATGCATCCCTTTCACCAGCAACTTACAAGCCAAACGCTATTCTATTAAACCTCTGCCACTTGTCATGACATGACACTGAATTTGCCAAGCCATAAGTTTTGGTTCTGGTCTATACTCTGGAAACTCCCATTTGAGGGATATTGTGTAGATGAGGGGTGTTGCTCATCAAAAATTGTTTGTCGTCATCATCAGTGCAAACTATTATCTAAAATGAAGTTGTCCTGATGCCAGTATTTCAGAAGCGTAGGAGATGTGCAGTGGTTGTAAATCAGTTTATTATGTAGATAACACAAAGGTTTAGTTTCTTCCCTCTGCTTACAGGTCTTGATGGTTGACATGTAATTAACTTGTTTTGTCTTTCGAGTAAAATGAAATGATGTAAATCTAATGTCCCACTGGACACAAGGATTCTATACATGATGCTGTGTATATATTGTACAAGACAATTCCTTAATATAGTCTGTGATATTGTTGTACATATGTACAGAAACATACATATAAGTAATGCTGTAATGCTGAAGAGTGAATTAAATACTGACAAATTTCATTGTTTTTCACTTTCTATGTTGTATTGTTTGAATGTGTGGGACCAGAAGCAGGAAGGAATGTATATTGCATAGAACACATACATGAGTAACAATTCAGAAGGATCTAATGTGTTATATTTTTAAATCAGACTCAAGATTGTCCATATCTGCAGACACAACTGCTGTCACAAGGCAGCCTGACAAAAGGTGGCCATATGTCTGTGCCTGTAGCCACCAACAACATACATGAACTAGACATTTACTGTTATTAAAGAGCTGCTTGTGGTTCTGTCATGAGCTGCAATATGGAAAGAGAACTGAAAAACGACTATTCATTCACGACCATCGAGATAACCTAGTCTAGCGTTGTACGAAGAGGAACGAACGTCAATGCTACTGTGAAGCGTTACCGTAATCTCCAAGCAGACCTATGGTTAGCATAAGACAGTATCAAAAGCTGCCAGAGGAGTGAAGCCGGCTTAGAAGTGTGTTTTGCTACCGGGGATCTGCCTCCAGTCGGCTAGAACAAAGGCTATTAACATCCAATTGTTTCCCATTCAAACTGTACTTGCAGTGTAGGTGCTAATTGCCCTCCTTCCTGTTTGGTGTTAACTTCCAACCGAGACATGTGCTGGTCACTGACTTTGTCCCAGTGTAATTCGCTCGTAAAATAATTAGCACTTGGCAACAGGGTGGGGCAGCAACACCATTGTTGAATAGAAATGCTCCTCCCTGTTTCAGTGGAGGCAGATCCCCGGTAGCAAAACACACTCCTAAGCCGGCTTCACTCCTCTGGCAGCTTTGATACTGTCTTATGCTACCGTAGGATCTGCTTGGAGATTAGCGTTACCGGACCTCCTGAATTTATACCGTTAAGCGTTACCGGGCCTCCCGAAGACCCCCCCATACAGACCCTTATTCACTGCTCAGTTTAAGCCCGTCAGAGATTCATCATGTGGTGGTGATGATAGATTCACGTGGTATTTGGTATTTTGCGACCAAATGTGCATTTTATTCACAGAAAGAAATTGTGGACGAAGCTTTTGACATAGTCAGCTCCTCCTGATGCAAATTATGCTTAAGCTCTTATGCTACTACTTTACCACCACTGTCCGTCATGTTACTTGAATCAGCCAATCAGCAAGTCGATCGCGTAGCTCCGCCCCTCGACCTCCGCTCGCGCCTACCTTAGTCAGATTTGACAAAGTTTTTGTTATGAAACATCGAAAATCTATTATGAATCAATTTTTCCTTTGGTACGTTTGTACCTTGGACACAAAGGTACCTCTGTAACGAAAATCGTATTTCTACTTGTATCGGCGAGGAAACAGTAGGCGAAAGTTCAACACCCTTCCCCCCACCCAACACATCGAGCAGCAGCCGGTTGCAGTGTGGTGCATCTCATCAGGTTCTTTGTGAGCAGAGCTGATGTCCGGAACAACACCAGGGAAGGAACTCAGACTTTCTCACTAGATTTCTTGGCATTTTCTCGTCGGTTTCGAGATTATACGTCACACAACGCTCCCTGACAGTCACAAGGATCTTCTGGATGGGTGTTTGGCATATTTTATAGTGTTTTTGACCAGTGAGGACACGAGTTTTCTTCCGCGAAATTCAAGTTTTGTCACAACCATGCCGCTTCTTCATCGCAAACCTTTCGTACCTAGGAAACCACCTCCAGATCTCAAGATCGACGAGCAGATTTTCTTCTGCAGACTGACAAATGAAGTCTTTAGAGACTACGAGTAAGTGTTCTAGTTTAGTATTATGGTAATTTCGGCTCGAAATAGCCGATTTCGTAATGTTTTGGTGGTCATTCATTCACGTGTGGTGTTGTGTTCCGGTATCTCACCGTCCTACGATAGGAAAAATGGCGCACAAAAGTGCGCCATTTTTCGTGACACACAAATGCCGTAACGTTGGCAATGTTGTGCCTTTACAGTGAGTTCTTCGAGCGTACGATGCTATGTAATAGCCTCGTATGGAGTTGCTCGCTGACTGGACGGTCGGGATTGACGTACCAGGAGGCAGTGGACTCGGAAGATCGGGCCCGAAAGGTGCTGGAGACGTTCCCCCAGCCTCTCCAGGTGCCCGTGCTGTACCTGGCCGCCCTCACCCGCCGTCCTCGCATGGCAGACGTCTGTGACGACGTCTACGCCTTCCTGAAGGATCGCATGCTTGTTGGGGAGACTGTGGAAGTTCAAAGGGGCGCCTCAAGGTGAGAACAACCTCGGGATTAGGAAAGTTCACATGTCTAGTGTAATAAGAAGGGGGGGGGGGCAGGTTCGGTAAAATGTGCCATTATTTGGTGAGATTTGGGAGTTGGGGTGACGTCATCACGACTTACCCGCCATTGCAGATGTTGTGCTGGAGGGGGTGTTACCAGTGGGATGGGGAGGGGGTCTTTGCTTGTGTGTACTGTATACAGGGAGAGGGGGAGGGTTGCTAACTTGCTATCCAGGAATGATGACCCTCTGTTTGACCTGCACACATTCCAATGTTTATGTTTTAGGTTCATTTTATGGCTATGTAACTGTAACGTTATGAAGGGCAGAGTGACAACAGGTTGGGGAATCTACATAAGTGGACAGTCAAACACGGTCCATGAACGAGTATGAAGAAGAGTACCATAAATTACATCTCCAGGATTACATGTTCAATCCATTGGCTGGCATGAAGAAGAACACGTAATCGTTATAAATCAAGAATACACATATGTGATGTAATGTAATGTAGGTCCTTCAAAGTTGAATAAACAACTGTCAGGGCATGTAACCTTAGTGAGAGTGAGAGTCATTGCTGGCATCCATCCAAAAGATGCCTTCATTCCTATCTCTCAGTAGGACATTGCTGATTAATAGATGCAACCTCTAGTTTGGTCCTTTTTTATGTTGGTTCAAGATATGGTTTATCATTTACCCTTTGGCAACAGTGGAATTTGACCAGATTTCTCTTACTGTGTTTTGGGTTTTATGGATGTTGCCATTGCAAATTTCCTATCCATTGCAGCACTATGTAAACACTGATACTAGTGTTATGCAATGAATTGCTTGAATAAGTTTAACCTTAACAGTTTCTGTTTTATTTGGAGACAAATACGTACACACCTGCCAATAGTAGTTAGTTCTGTCCAAGCAAACACACTCTTCAGGATTTACATTGAAAAGTAAATACTTATAGTTACATGATGGTCAAAGTAAACATTCCCTAGAGTCTAATGGAATGGTATAACTTGAGTTGCTGTTTTCTGTTTGTTTCTACAGAGTGAGCTGTACAGTACTAAGGGTGATCCCTCCAGCCTCTCCACCCAAACCTTCTCCTTCAGCTACAAATGGAGACTCTGATGTCATCGTCATCAATGGGGAGGACTCGGGGGAAGAGGAAGCTGCCAGCAGGTGTGTATACTTCCTCATTTTTACCAAGGAGGTTCAACCTCCTTGTTTTCACTGACAGTATTGACAGTATTGATTGACTTGTCATCTATGTGTGACCCTTATGAAGAGTGCAAAAATTTAATTGAACCTGTTGTCAGATATTTGTATACTTTATAATTATTGGTATAACATATTACAACATATTTCTTGAAGTGGTTGCTCAGGAACATACTTGCACTGTGTATGTTTCTTGTTTCTTTTGATTTCATTGTTGCCATCTATTTGTTTTATTCTATTTTGTTTATTTATTTCATTTATTTACAGAATATGTTAAAGTACACTACACAGAATCTTAGGCAGCAGTTATAGGGGTAAATACACATACATAAGTAAGGATAAGCATAGTTAGATTCCAATGAGGTTGAGCTAAATGACAATTAAAATCATACAACCCAGACAAACAGTGCTATAGAACCTTAGAATGCATTACATACTTAAATTAGAATAGTTTAGAATACAAAATGTAGTTTATTTGCAAGGTTGTTCAAGGTCAAGAGGTTGCCATCTATCTTCAGTTGCAAGATTTCTTATGTATTTTTACCTCTTCATAACAAAATCAGTCTGGAATCAAGAAAGTAATCCTTTATTTGCTGTGATTTTCATTACATAAACATAACAATATTCATACTTTCAGTGTGATACTCTAACAGTACAATATTGTAACAGCAAAGTGTTTCGATTGGTTTCTGGACCTGTTTTTGTTTTCCTGTATCAGCCCCTTGAGTCCAGGTGGTCACAAGTTTGGTCCAAATCCAGATCTGTTCCAGTACTGGGTGCAGCCACTGGAGAGCACTAACAAGGAGCCATTCATGGCAAAGGCAGATCACATCTGGTAGGGTTGATCATCATTTCTGAGCATGTTTTACACTGTTCATCGAGTAGTTAAAGCTAAAAGGCTTGACATTTTGAAGGACACAATTCCTACATTGTATTAGTTTTGTTACCCTTTTCACTACTCCATACAACAAGGAATTTTGACCTTTAAAAGTGCCATTTAATTAACCTTAAGTACTAAATGAGTGCTGTTATATAACAGATTGTCAAATGCTGTTCGTACATTTTTTTCTGGTGCACAAAAAGTGTGAATGCTGAAGTTTAAGTTTGATGATTTCTTTTGGCTGTAGCAGCATTGAAGTAGGAAGTAACTTTGTCTTGTCTTTCCATCAGTCGGAAGAAGGGCCTGTTCACGCGGGACAAGAACAAGCTGTTCCTCAAGATGCACTGTGTACCTGGGAACGGCTTCTGGGTCGTTAAGGTCAGTGTCAGTTTGTCTGAAGGTATCGGAAGCTGCTGCAGACATAACAGCTCCTTTGCCACAGAATCTTACACTGAAAGGTTACATTCAACAAGTTAAAGAAGGGAAAGGAATACTTACTTGACCTTTTACCTTTTGTGTTGGACCACAGTCGCATCTATTGATATAATAAAGAGTCATGCAAATTTTTGCGTACCTATAAACATGATAACATTTTTTTCATCCATAGGTTTCATGTATCAACTGCTCTAGAATCTTTTTGTGACATTGATTGTTCTGGAATGTAGGAGTTTCATGTATATATTACTCAGGTGCCTTTGATATTTTTATATTAAGTGATTGGTATTGTCACATTCCCAGCCAGAGGATTTGGCTAAAGCAAACCTGAGGACACTGAACTTCAGCCGCTACTGGCCCGGCCCCCTGCCCCAGTTCTCATCCTCACCTATTAAGACCAAAGAACCAAAGAAACGTAGCTTCTCCAGTGAGGGGGAAAGTGCCTCCAGCTCGCAAGACTCACCCAAGAAGAAGAAGAAACCTGAAGGAACAAGTGCAGAGAAAAAGAAAAAGGAAAAGAAGAAGGATAAGAAACAAAAAGAAGGTGAGTAATTATTTGCTATTAGCTTCTGTGGCAACTTTGACATCAGATATTTTGTTAATTTAGACAACCTGTGGTGTACATTAAAATCCACTTTTGGTAGCAGAGAAGATAGTCGAACATACATTTTATAGTAAAACCTGTTGCTATATTTATTGGTCACATACATGTGCATGAATTTGGTGAACCAAAGCTGATGACAGCATAAAATTTCCAGTCAAGCCTGTAATGGAGAAGCCCCCCAAACTGAGTAAGGAAGAGAGGGAGCAGATCCAGGCAGAGATCAAGAAAAAACGTGATGAACAGAAAGCTGCCATGAAGGAGGAGCTGAAGAAGAAGAAAGAAGAAGAGAAGGAAATAAAGAGGAAACAGAAGGAGGCAGAGAGGGTGGCCAGGATGGAGGCCATGAGAAAACAGATGGAAGAAATGAAGGAACAGAGGAGGATACAGAAAGAACAGGTAAGAAACCCACTCATATTTCTTCATCCTGTAAGTATAGTCTTTACTGTTAGAACCCTGTTTGTAACTTGTACTGCATGACTGAACCCCCTTCAGGGTTGAACAAGTGAAAGTGCTGATTGGGCAAGTGCATGACCTACTGCACTTGCCTGATGGGGCAAGTAACATTTTTCGATGAGAGATTTTGATATACATGTACTTTTTACAGTCATGGCATCAAGCATTGTTCAACACAGAAAAAAGTGGCAATAGTAAAAGAATTTTATTGCTGGAAGTAAAAATACAAAGAAAATGTTTTTGTTTGTTTTTTCAATTTCGGGCAAATAAATTTTTTATGTACTTTTAGAAAACTTATTAAGCCCTGCCTTTCTGCCAACAGGAGCGTCAGGAGAAGCAGCGCCGGGCAGACGTCCTGCGGGAGTGGCTGAAGCCCCGTGATGACATGCAGTGTGATGACCTCAAGGTGGGTTTGGTGGGAGGTGTTATGGGATAAAACCTGCTGAAGAGTTGTAGATGATTTGAGGGGTTTTCTTTAAAAGCCATGGAAAAGACTTCACAAATGTTACTGAATGGCCTGTCATAAGCTTGTAGTCACATCTTTAACTTATTCCCAGGACCTCCCTGTGCCCACTCCTGTGAAGACAAAGCTACCCACAGAGCTGTTTGGAGACACTGCAATGGTCCTTGAGTTCCTGTCAGTCTTTAAGGACTTGCTGGGAACAGAGGAGGAGTTTACGGATGGGTTGTCTCTTGGTGAGTTTCAGCAGAACACTTTGGAGATTAGACTTCTCTTCCAAAATTGAAGGGTTTCATTTTGGGTGCCTGGGACTGGAAGCAGTCCTCCACAATTTGAAATGTTTAAGTGATGTAACAATAAGAACTGTTGTCTTTTGAATCCAATGGTTGTCAGTCAGAAGAAACATGGCTGCAGGTGTATTTGTATGTGACCCTTACCATTCCCAGGTGGCTAGCATTTGGTAGCTTCCAAGATGAAAGTTCTTCCAGTCGCCAACAATTCCTTGTGGCACAGCACGCCAGAAGACAAAAACTTTCAAGGCAGAGCTGTTATATTTCTTCAAGATTTCATGGTGTCTGCCGAGTTTTCCACTTAAGTAGATGGCAGGGAAACAGCATCTATAACTGACCTTTAACCCTCTCCAGAATGGCTAGAGGACAGCATCTTGGAGACCCGTCCGGATGGTGGGCTGGCAGATGTTCTCCGTTTCCTGCTGTCCTGCATCTTCCAGTTCCAGGATGCGGAGGATGAGGAGGCGGCTGATGAGGGTAAGAAGGAGCACGAGGGGGCGACCACGGCCAGCACCACGGAGGGGGTGGATGAGGACGAGGACCCCACCCTGTCTGCGCTGTCTGCTGCTGCCACGCTTGCAGCTGCCTGGCCTGTCCTGCACCAAGGTAGGGTCTTCTCTAGTTCAATGTCTACCTGCTGTTGGCTACTTCCCCTACCAAAACTGTGTTAGCAGTAACAGGTTTTAAGCACGTGGAAGAAAATTAATTTTCTTGAAAAGTTATTGACAAGACAAGACATCATCGCTGGTAGGTTTTAGTAGCTTAAGATCAATTTAAGTTTTATGACTTCCAAATTGCCAATAAATTGTGATTTAGTTTGTATGATAGACATGTCCTTGTTTGGTCTCAGGAACCTCCCTGCGAGAGCTGCCCCTGGAAGGTACGTCTCTGTCGGAGGTGCTGCGCCTGCACTTGCTGTCCTCTGGGTCCCGCCCATCCTCCAACCGCGCCAAGTTCTGGTACCAGCAGCGCGGGGGGTACACACCCACGGACGATCCTGGCATCGAGTTCAGGATGAATGAACCAAAGATTCTCAAAGTAAGAGGCATCTTATTGTCGGGATAGTGGACCCAGCTGAAAAATTCACACGTAGAATAATAGGCTAGTAGCTTGTCTACATGCAAAATTGCATCTTCAGAATATTTCCATGTTTGTGTTCTTAGCCCAGAAATAGATATTAAAATTAGAATGCAACTCAAAGGGAAATTTTTAAAACTTACTGTGTAGTCTTGGCATTTTCTTTGCCAAAATTCAGATTATACATGTATTAGAAACACCTTGGTGTTTTTCAGAGAAACAATGGATAAATATTTGGCTTTGTTTCTATGAGGACATGATATCTTTGATTAGAAAATGAAAACCTTGTGATTTGTCATATTGGTTTGGGCCTCTCTTGACTTAATATCTTTGAAATGCTGCCTGTCATTAGCCAATGAGAATATCTCTTTCAACAACCACCAGTTTTATACATGTACTGACTTTTTAAACTCCTCTACCCAGACCCTGGCCAATGGCAATGTCTTTGACTTGGAGCCAGTGCAGAAGTTGAAGATTTTGAGCACACTCTGTAACCAACTGCTGGTGTACGTGACGGCGCGAGACTTCATCGACGACCGGTATGAGGAGATGCGGGGAGCCCAGAAGGAGGTGAAGGCGAGTCAGCTGGCCGAGCGACAGTGGGAGAGAGAAGTGGCTGCTGACAGGTCAGGGGTCATTCTTGGTCTAACCGTATCGGTACAATACTGTTAATGTGTTAACAAAACGTTTTTGTTATCCTCTCAAAAGCTGGAATCATTCTAGTTACATACAGACACCTAGCTTTCCATGCAGCATGCCTGAAAAATAGTTGTGAAATTTATTTTAGTGTTTTGTTTTATTGTGCTTTAAGTTATAGTGGGTTTGAACTGAAATTTTGCCATGCCTGACACATGTATGAAAGGACTGCAGGCCTGTACTTGAAAATTGGAAATATGTGTGTTTGCCTGCAGGTTCCGTCGACGTCAGGAGGAGCGAATGAAGCAGAGAGAGAAGATGCTGAAACTGCAGCAGGAGAGAGAAGAGAGACTCCGCAGGGAGGAGAACATGCCAGTCAATGGAGAAGACAAGTAAGTCGGAACAACCCGTTAATTTCCGTTATGGCAGTTTGTTTACAGTGGTAAAAGTTTGGAGTAAATTGGAAAGGGAGATGTTTTACATTGACAGTTTAAAGTAGCTGTAGCTGGGCAATGAAACATGCAGCCAAAGAAGTTAAAAAAACACATGAATGAAAGGAAGAGGGGTGTTGTGAAAGAAGAAATGCCAACAAACTAATAATGATGAATTTTTATATTTTGCTCCAGAAATGGTGTCAACAAAACTGACCTGAACACAAGTGGTGACAGCAACAAGGAGAACCTTGAAAAGAAAGGGGAAGATAAGAAGGTGAGAGTCCTCTACTGCTGATATTTTGTCTATGACTGAAACATGTGTTCATATGAAGTGATTTTTAGTTACACTTGTTCAGTATTTATGTCGATTCAATGTACCCTGTTGACATCAGAAAGCCAACAATTTGCTCATTTTTGTTTAGGTTGATGATGATACGGGAGAAGTGATGGAGGTGGATAAGTCCCTGTCTGCGGAGGAAGAGGAGGAGAAGAAGAGGAAACAAGAGGAAGAAGAGGAAAGGAAAGAAGAAGAGAGACAGAAAAAGGAGGAATTCCAACAGAAGGAGCATGACTTATTGAAGAAGGTTGCTGAAGCTACTGCGAGATACAGCATCGCACCACTGGGAAGGGACCGCAGTTACCGCCGTTACTGGGTCTTCCACTCGCTGGGCGGACTGTTTGTGGAGGACTGTGATGACTCGGTTCCACCGGAGCTGTTAGTTCCCACTGAGCAGAAGTCAAACAGTAGCACCACCACAGCTGCAGGTCACCAACATTCCATGCCAAACCTTGCAACAGCCCTACCTCAGAATAATCAAAAACTCATGCAAGGACAAAGTGCCCCCACTGAGCAGGGCCAGACCGAGTCTGACCCTCAGAATGTTCAGCCCATGGACACTACTCCTGCTGTGGTGGATCTCACAGCAGATTCTGAGGTTCAACAGACTGCTGCTCCTACCTCAGACTCTGTGGAAAATATGGCTGTGGAGGAAGGAGAACATGAAGCAGCTGATGTGGAAAAAGCAAGTGGAGTTGGCAAGATACATTGGGCCTTCTACAGCACCTCTGAGGAGCTGGAAGGGTTGCTGCAGGGCCTGAACACCAGGGGCTATAGGGAGGGGGCTCTACGGGAAATACTCTCACAGGTAAGAACTATACAGTTGGAGACGATAGTTTAGAGTGGGGCCACAAACTGGGCCATTTGGAAATTAGTCTACCGATACTACTCTACTTGCTCAGTATTGTCTTGCAGTTTATTGAATTTTCTGATTGATGCCTGTTTCAAAAATAACTTGTCATCATAATGTATCTATGTTGATTGAAAGTTATTTATTTTCAAATGAAACATACCTCAATGTATCTCTCCCACAGGAAAAGTCTCGTATCCAAGAAGCCATGCAGCAGTGCTCTGTGGAAGACTTGACATTTGTTGCAGAACCTGAGCCGGCCGAAGTCAGCGTGCAGCCTTCCCGAGCTGCCAAGCAGAAGGCCGTAGCCGTGGCAGTGGCGGACAGCTCGGCAGCCCAGGCCCTGGAGCTGGCCCTGCGCGACCAGATCCTCACCATGGAGGACCAGATTTGGCAGGGCACACTGGGAGCCATTAAGGTAGTTAACCAACCCCATGTCAGGGACAGTTCTTAAAGTTCAACTTAATTTCAACTCAGGACCCAATAACTTGTCAAGGAAGCATGCCATGTTTCTGGTAATTGACAACTATTGTAGTATTGAGGGCACAGGTACCAGTGCTGTGTAACCTGTTCATGTTACCCATTGGATGTATCAAATTTTCCATTTAGATAAGCTATTGGATGTCTGTCCTACTGTACAGGTGACTGACCGTCCTGCGTGGAGAGATGCCATTGAGCAGGGCTCCTATGACTGCCAGTGTGAGAAGCTGACCTGGGGGAGTGAGGCCAGACCGTTCCACTTGGAAGCAGGGAACCTGTGCATCAGCATGGCTGAAAACAACAAACCTGAGGTCAACGGCAAGGAGGTGAATGAACCACCAACACTGCTGCCATACAGGTGAGCAATGTTTTATGGGGGAAGTTGGTAATGGTCTTTTGGATCATATTATGGATTGGTATAGTACATGTCGCTCTGCTTTAGGTAAGTCATTGTTGTTAACTTATCTGAAAACTCAACATCATTGCATATACCACTGCCCTGACCCTTCAACCTATGCCATAGTGATGGAACAATTGATTTTTTTCTACGCTTTACCTATCATGTAGCATTTGTATTTGAACCATTCTGTAGAATTGCAGAGTTGAAGCATTCAGAGACCCCCACTGGTAGCACCCAGTCCAGCACCCCTGACCATCCGGTGACCACGGTGGTGCGTGAGCTGGCGGCAGCAGTCCTGCAGCTGGAGCAGTGTGTGGAGCGCAGATTCCTCAAGGAACCTCTTGGTAAGGACACAGACTTGCAAGTAGGATTATCCCTTAGTAATTACTTGTGTCCTGAAGCATCTATTAAGGACTTTCTTCACCTTTATAACTACATTTGTATAAATGAAATTGTGCTAGCAGGACAATCCTTAAATGTGGCTAGACCAGGTATTTATGCAGCTTCTTGTTTTAAGAAAGTACATTTAGAAATATGAATCCCTCTATCAATGACATGAATATTTGATCCCCTGTCATTTGTGCTCAACTTTTGGTACTTTTTCTCAGTGGCTAAATTGGCAATTGATAGATGTGATGGAACCTGTGACCCTTGATTTCAGGAGAGGATGAGACAACTAAGAAGGCTCTTGGAAAGATTGATAAGAAGAACCGTCGGAAGGATGATGACAATGAAAGTGTTGGCACAAATGAGAGTAAGTGACTCAATCCTTTGGGGACCTTGGTTCAGCCTACTTGAAGCTATGTTTACCATTGGGAAACTGTTGGCTGTGGGTGCATGTTAGAGTTTCCAACCTCTTTGCCATTCATGGGAACTGTGAAGTGGATATGTATGGGTGGGGATGGTCGTTTAAAAAAATACTTAGAGTGAACAGGGGCTACCTGTGAAATTTCCCATGTAGTATCAATCTTTAATCAGTACAATGTGTTTACCTTTTAAAAGAGTACTAAATGTCTACAGTCACTGATATGTGTGTCTGGAGAGATGAGTGAATATGTGGCACCCCCTCAGGTGAAGACACTGACCCAGGAAAGGTGCAGAAGACAGTGTTGGAGCGGTGGGAGGAGTCGCTGATGTCCGCCACCAGCCTCCCGCAGGTGTTCCTGCACCTGGCCACGCTGGACCGCTCCATCATGTGGGCCAAGTCCGTGCTGAACGCTCGCTGTCGGATGTGCCGCAGGAAGGGAGATGCAGAGAAGATGCTTCTGTGCGACGGTTGTGACAGGGGCCATCACATGTACTGTCTCAAACCTCCACTCAAGGTACAGAAATGCTTCACATCCTGAACAAAATGGAACCTCTAGTCTAAGGAAATCTAAAGTAAAGTCAGGCAGTGAACGACACTGCAGTAGACTAGGATTATCCACTTTTGTTTTTAGAAGATACAACATGTTTATTTATTTGTGTTTATTTGTTTATTTATTTGTTTTTTATTTTGTTGTTTCCATGGTAGAAAGTCCCTGAGGGTGACTGGTACTGTCACACGTGTAAGCCACAGATGCAGAAGCGAGCGATGCCGCAGACACCACGCAGACGCCGTACAATGGACAGTGACAGCGAGTCATCAGACAGTGAGGAAGAGTACGTGTCATACATTTCATCAATCTGCTTTGTCTCAGAAGCTCTTCACAAAAAACACAAGACAGGGTGGTATCTCATTCCACTGTTTCTGTAGACCTGATCCAGCAGCATGTGACTGGCCTAGCCTGCATTGCAATACACAAGGGATGTAGTTTTAGATTTGCTTCTGTAATAACCGTTAGGAGGTTGTGTGATATGTTGTAGGACCTGTGGAATCAAATAGGCAGAAGTCTGTTGATGGAGAAGACCTCTGGGTTACAGTGTATTGCTCAGACTGACTTGTCTGTATTATCATGCAGGTCTGATGAAGAGGCTGAGGATGATAGTGACAGTGAAGAAGAAGAGAGTGAGGAGGAGGAGGAGCTGGAGGAAAGTGATGAAGAGGAGTGAGTATCTCTTTCTTGACTTTGCAAGATCAAGAGAGTGACAATTTCATGAGGCAAGTTGAGATCTGGCTTGAGTAAAACCTTTGAAGTCTGAGTGAAGAATCCAAAAAGGATGATACATGTGATTGTGTTATGAATGCAGGTCTGAGGAGGAGTCAGAAGAAGAGGAGGAGGAGGAGGAGAAAGCAGCTGTGACTGCAGAGATCGAGCATGCAGACATCTGTTCCATCTGTAGTGACGGAGGTGTGCTGGTGCTGTGTGACACCTGTCCCTGTGCCTTCCACCTGCTGTGTGCAGACCCCCCTCTTAACCGCATCCCCAGGGGCAAGTGGCGTTGCCAGTACTGTACAGGCAGGGTACTACGGGAGCCGGGAAGGACACGAAGGGACAACAAAGGTGGGCTTTATGCAGGGTTTTTGGACATCAGAGAAAATCTTTCTGAATCATTTTTTTTTATATTTTATTTTATTTTATCTCAACACAAGACATCATGATCTTAAAGGTGTTGCCGCACAGCTTGTAAGTTTTAAAGGTCATACGTAACAAGACGTTAAAAGGTCATGAATCACCATAGACTGTAACAGGTTGATGTTGCATTCATTGTGCCTCAGAAATGTACAGTTCAACATCAAAGGAATGTTCTTGAATAAGGCCTGAATTGGTAACATATCGTTTAAGATGTTGAGTAGTACACAGACCAGGATGACTGAAATGTTGGATAAACTGCTAAGAATTTGTTACAAAATTATTTCAGATGAGAAGAAAGGGAAAAGCGGGCAAAAACCTGCTGCTAAATCTCAAGGGAAGGCGGCCAGCAGTCAAGAAGGGTCACGCCCGTCCTCAAGAGCAGAATCTTCCTCGTCACGATCTCGTGCTGAGCCCTCAAATAACAGCCGCTCTAATAGCCGAGCCAACAGCCTGGACAGGACAACATCCCGCAACACCAGGAGGAACATCCTGCCAGATCCCGTGCCAAGCAGCAAGCCAAGGAGTACCAGCTTACAGCGTGGTGCAGGCACATCTCAGAAGCGGGGGCTAGTGGACACAGATGAAGACAGCGATGTGTCCGGCAGTAACAAGAGAACAAGGCGACAGAAAGTCCTGCAGAGCTCAGATGACTCGCAGGACGAAAAGGTACAGGTGACAAGTAAACGTCCTCGGAAAGCTGTGATCGAGAGCTCGGAAGAGTCATCAGCATCAGATGTGAAGTCGGCCAAGACAAAGGCAAAGGAAGTAAAGAAACCTGAACGCACATCTACAAGTCAGATCAAAGTCATCAGTGCCACAAAGGACAACAGGAGACGATCACAAGGTAATTGGATTTACATTCATCTGCTAACTTCACTGATCTGTTGTTTTGGGTGGCTATGCTGTCTAGCTGGCCAAGATCACCATAGATACCAAGCTAGCCTACCCTTGACTGTACTAAGACCATACATTGTTCATGCTTTCTTTTGTAATTGGATGATCTACCAAAATTTACCAGGGTCTTGAATAAACAAGATATTCTAAAACACAAACATACCATAACAACAGATAGTAAGCCTCATAGAGCTGTTTTTTCTCCTACAGATCCCGGTTCCAGCAGTAAACGTCCGTCATCGCCGCGTGTCCCTGACACGAGGAGGGACTCTGGGCCGAGCCGGCGCCTGTCCTCGGGCCTGAGAGGAGGAGAAGAGGTCGGCTGGACCACCAAGTGTGAGATCCTCCTGACAGAACTGGTCAAACATCAGGATGCCTGGCCCTTCATCAAACCTGTCAGCAGGAAGGAGGTCAGTATACCGCTGTTTTGATTCGATAGTCGTAGTTGCGCTGAAGAGAAACTTTTGCTAAAGAAGTTCAAGTGGTTTGCCATTCATGACATCACAATTTTCACTGTTTTCACAGGCACCGGACTACTACAAGCTTGTCAGGAAGCCCATGGACCTCAGTACACTACGCACAAACTTCAACCAGATGGCCTACCGGACAGCCGCTGAGCTCCTGGCCGACGCACGGCTCGTCTTCTCCAACTGTGAGCAGTACAACCAACCACACGCCACCGAGGCACGTTGTGGCCGACGCCTGGAGCTTTACTTTGAAACACGTGTGAAGGAACTTAAGTTAGAGGCACCCCAACAGAAGAAGCTAATATGAAGTTTGTACCTTGAAGTGGTTACAGGAATGGGGAAAAATGTATAGTAAAGTTGAATGGTTACATAATCGCAGATACCTCAGAAGCTGTGGCCAATGTCTTAAGGCATTTGTGAATGCTACCAACAGGCTCACAGGTGATTGGTTTTGATCACTATCAATCTATTTCCTTGGTTCACAGACCCTTAAGAATAAAATTATTTCCAATAGGAAACTTGTTGGAAATGTACTCAGAAAGTGTGTGTTGAAAATATGTTATATGAGTAATGGGCTGTGAACAGAGTAATTAGGTTGGTATGGCTAAAAGTGAATTTGCTGAGTGTGTAGATTATTTTGTGACAAAAACATGAATTGATTGAACCTTTTTGTTGGTTGGTCTTGGAAATCATAGAGATGTGAGTTATTATGACTGAAAGTTTATACTATTGAAAATCAGCAGAGTAGATTTTGATGCTTCAAGTCCATTCAAATGAAGTCAGTCCATGCCAATGTCTGGTGAAGTATGAAGTTCTCCTGCATGTAAGAAAATACGCTGCCCACCGCCAAGATTAACTTGGTCACTTTGATATTTGTGCACAAGTACCAACTTAGCAGTGCTTTCTATGTCTTAATGCGCCAATTGATATATGATGAGATGATGTTTGTGTGGGCCTGTTCTCACTTTTTGCTACCTACAATAACAAAACTGGTGCAGCTATGTATCTATCAATATCTCAACCAAAGTGTAAAGATAACCACAGTGATGTGTTTGTGAACCAACATGCGAATCGTCTGAGGAATCAACTTTGTATTTAAACAAGTTCCTAACTAGCAGCCTCTACAAGTGTTTCCCAAAACATTTACTCTATTACAGAAAAAGTACATGTATAAGGTACCCACAATGGGTAAAATCACGGTATCTCTGTTGGGGTAATTAATAATTATCTTGTTTAAAACAAGACAAGATGGAACATATACATCTTAATACATGGAATCACCCTTCCAAGAAAATATCCTGGGGAAACACTACACCAACCTTCTGTCTTTTGATACAATGTACTTCTATGAAGTTGTCACTGTTTTTGCTGTGTTACAAAATGAAGACATTTGTATTTGTAAAGCTGTCACTGAATAAAAGAGCATCAATTTGCTTCTGGTCATATCGATTTTAGTCCAAAGGATGGTGAGGCCAAACTGTGTGGAGGTTGTTTGTGTCAAACCTGCCCAATTGACATGTAGTGGAACTGCCAGGGGAACCAGAATTTATTTTGTGCTGTATAGCTATGCTGCTTACAGTACAACCTTTCTTCCCCTAGCCCTGAATGGTATTTGAACAACATATGGCTTCAGGCTAGAAATGCACATGATAACCAAATGTACAGTTTGTATGGTGACTCTGCTGGCAGAAACAGTCAAGTTTCTGAAAAGTTTATCCATGGCAAAAGCTACAATCATTACTCAGACATTAGGGGTGGGTACCAATACAGAACAGTTTTTCTTGTTGGACAGGACCCGAAAAAAAGTGGACTGCATTTTGGACCAATGAGAAAATGAACAGATTATACCAGAAGGCACATCACATGTTTCGGGGCATACAGGTCCAAGAAAATAACAAGCGAAGTTAAGGAGTGCTTATAGTTATTTCTACCAAATTTCAACAATCATAAAAACAGGCAGTCAGTGTTGTTTACATGAAGATAGGATTTTTTTTAAATGACAAGTGGATGCCAGATACTCCACCAAACAATCTTTCGTAGTGAAATGGACCATTGTTTTGAGTATTGCCCATTAACAATTTTTCATGGACATTCAGATCTGGACTGGGACCTGGAGCTAGACTGTGCCTGCACAAGAATTTTCTGAACCAGTATCCACCCCTAATAATCAAGAATTAAAACCTGCAAAGAATTAAAATATGGGCGACCTGTCTAATGTGACAAGTTTTCATATTTACGTAAGAAATCTACTTCACGGCAGTCATTTGTAAGTTTTATTGGTCATTCTAACACCGTGGAGGAGAAATGACAACCATATTGGAGAAAATTCTGAAAATAGAGGGTGGATATTTACAAGTATACAGGAAAGCCAACTATGAAATGTACTATTGTAAATAAGAACATAACATACAAAAAATGAAAATGGTTTCAAATTTTCAAAGCCCTCAAATTCCTCTACTGATGGTGTTGACATAGACATCAACTGAAAATGTTCCTTGGATGTCATAAATAACTATCCAATATTGTGAAAACAATGAAGCCCTTCATCATTGAAAAGTTGCCTGAGATTGCAGATCCTGACTGGAGGTTTGCAATCTACCTACACAGACCGACCATTACTCTGAATTCATCACTCTCTTGAATGGATCTTTTATTTACATACTAGTATACTTTAAAGTTGACAGAAGCTATATATGGATTACTTCTGGGCCTTGAGGAAAATCTGCCAAAGCAGTAACATCTGAAGAAGAAACTCAAGAGTAAATAATAAACTAGGCTTATGATTACAAGAGAACCACCAGGAAAAATAACTGAACATTGTTATCAGAACAAAATGAGTATTATCCAACTCATTAGGTACGGGAATGAGTACTTCTGTCACAACGAATACCATTCTCCCAATGTCTCTGCACAAGCCTGTGTGTTGTATGTCCCCCACACTGGTAAAAAGCCACAATGGCAGCATCAACATACAACTGTGTCTTTGGGAGTTGGAAAATATAATCTGATGGAGGTATATACAAGGGTACATCTGCAGGTGATCTGAGGTGTCAAGATGTCTTCCTGAAGCCCTTAAGGATAGGGTAGATCGTCTCAAATGCCTCATAAATCTCCTCTCGCACCTTTGCACCTGTCGGTAATAAAGCAAGAGATTTTAGTCATATTGTGCTTTGCTCACTGTATTGATAACTTTGGTGTGCTTCTTAGATCAACCAAGACCCAAATATCAAAGAAAACTACTGTACTTCAAACATGGGTTGGTAGGCAGAATACTCACCAGTCAGTACTACCTTCCCTGAGACAAAGATGAGCAGCACAATCCTGGGCTTGACCATACGGTAGATCAGGCCAGGAAAAAGCTCAGGCTCATAACTGCGAAAATAGAAATAGATCAGTCCCGTTGTGTTACATGTTATATATTGCCACCCAATTCCGGATTAAGTAAGGTAAATGGAATCTCATCTGGAATTGGTCTAAAAACAGTCATGACCACAATCTCATCTCACAATCACAATGAAAACATAAGGGGACAATTCTTAGATTTGCTGACTGCATGTGCCATGGCCCTACATGTACCTTGAGAACTGTGCGTGAGTGAGGACCAGCCCCTCTAGTCTGATTGGGAACTTGACATCACAGCTGCCCACCATGTTCTGAATCTTAAAGTCCAGAAACTTTGCCTGAAATATACAGCAGATGTAGTAAAATGTTTTAGGCATATCATAGGCAATATGTGTGCATAAAACTGGCAAAGAAACAAATATGATTCCAGTGGGAATACAGACAGATAAGGAAAGGGAACTTGGAAAAGTCTTTCCAAAGCAAAACACAGGCAGTGGAAACACAGAAGTCACACAGGTAACAACTTACAGGGAAGCCCAACTTCTGTACCACTCTGGCATATTTCCTGGCTGCAAGCCTGGACTGGTCCTCACTGGAACAAACAAACAGTTACAGTCCCTGCCACAACACAAGTCAACCTTCATATGACATCTAATACATGTGTCATCACACCTTTAACATATTCATATTCCAAGTGATAGGAGTATCTTTTGTAATAAATACATAGCATTATTGAACACTCATGAGATTCAGTCATCGGAAACCATGCAATGATCGTCCCTGTACTAGAGTTATACTGATTGCACTGGGAAGAAACCAGATACCTCTTTGCTCCTGTGCACACCATCTTGCCTGAGCTGAAGATCAGGGCTGTTGTTCTCGGGTCCCGGATTCTCATGATCACTGCTGCAAAACGCTGTCAGGACAAAATGAAAAGGATTGCGAATACAAAAGAGGCACTCAGTGATTCAGGTTGTCCAAGCTGCCCCAGCTCCAGAGGTATCCATCATTAGAGAACTAACAGTACTGGTAAAAGTCATGGCAGGAGAAAAGATAAGTACATATAAATCAACTGCAATCCATTATAAATGTTCAAACTATCGAATCAAAGACTATCTGTAAAACTCCATAGCTACCTTTGGATTGTACTCTGCATTTCTGGCATGAAGTGCAATTTTCTTCAGATCCAGCTTGCAACCCAGGTTCACAGTGGAAACAATATTCCTGAGGACACACAAAATGCATCATTCCCTTACTTAAGTTTTAGTTTTACACAGACCACTGTCATGGAACAATTTGCCATGTGTATAACTGCTGCAAAATATTATGTCTCTGGTTTTTATTTCTTCCCAAAGTTCAGAAAATGAACACTAAAAGTAATACATGTATTGAATACTTATGCTCTGTTCTGGTAGCAGCACTTTAAAATATGATCAAATCACCAACATAGACTACTCTGTCACCTCTATTGACTCCATAGGATATAAACAAAATGATCTTACAGTGCAGGACTGAGATAGATGTATGAAAGCTGAAGTTTATACTCATATTGAACATGTATACCTCTATTGAACATGTATACCCAGGGCTCGAAATACTGGGTGCATGTGCACCCAGGTGCACCCAAAATTGGAGATGTGCCCTGATACCTCTATTGACTCCATAGGATATAAACAAAATGACCTGTACAGTGCAGGACTGAGATAGATGTATGAATGCTGAAGTTTTGAACTTGTCCTGGAATAAAGGAATCTCACAACTTCATGTTAGCATAAACTATTATTCACTGTTCAATATGACATAAGATCACAATCATGACTCACTGTAATTGAGGAACAATCCCAGACCCCTCTGCTGGGGTTGCAGGCGTCATTGGGGTCATGGGGGCAGGTGTGGCCGGGTACAGGGATGATGTACCCCCAGAACTGGAGTGACTCTGTAATAGAGAGGACTGTCAGTAGTCACTATGAATCAGACACTTCCCTTCAAAATATTCTTCAATACAAGCATTTCCATTTTCCACAAGAAATTGAAAATGAAAATCAGTGGTTTCTCAGGGTAGGAAATACTGACGTGTGAATGTGGCACCCCTGGAGTGTTACTGAACCCGGGCGTGAGGCCTGAGCTGGGCTGGGAATGTTCCTGGGACTTGTTCTGACTGTTGGCCTTGTCCTGCTGCTGCTGACCAGGCTGGTAGTGCATCTGTGTGCGTACAGTGGTCATGTCTGGTACCAGTGACCCGGACACAGGCTGGTTCTGCAGCTCACTGGTCGGCATGGTTTGTAACATCGGCTCCGCTGGGGGAAAAGGAACTTGGTCAGGTCTCAGGTGTCTTTGTTCACTAACAAATTAAATTTTTGTTCACTACAAAATTGATTATGACACTGACTGCTTTCTCTGTAAGTTTATATGTGAGCTTTCTGTAGAACTAAAGGCATATACAATAGCAACTTTTCTAGCTGTAGCATAAATATTTCTTTCAGATACTTCGTACAGGGCCAAAAGGTTCTACTACTATCTACTAATATTACTGTACAAATAACATGACTGTAATGCAGATGTCCCTTACATGCAGGTGGAGGAGGAGGTAGGAACTGGCTGGGAGGCAGCTGGGTGGTGTAGGTCACACCAAACTGGGGCTGAACCTGGGGGAACAATGATGTTTATAACATTGTTCACAACTTGGTAACTATGACAGGATGCTGTTACACTGATTCACAATCCAGGACGTACCCGAATGGTGTCACTCCAGTTACAAGAGATGTCATCAGGCTTGACATTTTGTACATTAATAGGTTTACCTTTTGTTACCTGTTAGTACACAAAATGTCAAGCCTGGGTGGTGTAATTCCAGTTACAAGTCACCACTCATCAGGCTTGACATTTTGAATTATAAAGATACATTGAAGGTACTACTTGACTGAACTTCTACTCTACTACAATTTTGTTCCATTAATTTTGTCAGAAACAATAACGTTGTATACAAACCATAAAAACTTTCAACTCATCAAAAACTTGAGAATAACCACCCACCTGATTTATTTTATTTAATAACGACTTAGAGACCTACCTGAAAACCTGGCCTGACCTGTGGCTGGTCCTGTCTGAAGGGTGTCCCGTCCATACCTGTGGTGTCCCTCCGTGTCGGTATGAGCAGAATACACTCAAGAATTCTTCTTTACCTTTGGTTGGAAATACCTGTATCTGTACTAGCGTTACGCCAAATAAATGATTTTGTGACCGGTTTGTAGTCAACAACGTGCGCGCGCGCCAAACGTTACAGCGACGTCGAGAAATCTTTCACGCGATATTGTCGTCTTCTAAAGTATCGAATTAAGTATCTCATAACAATTAGCCTTAACACTGTGCATTCTACCTCTCAAAAATTGTAAAATAAACACCGTATCTCCGACTGTCCATGCCTTGTCGATGCTTGGCAGCCAACGCGTTCTTCAATGGAGAAATGGCCGGAAGTCAACTTGACTAGTCCATTACAGGAAAGGGAAAATCTTTCAAAGTTTACTACTTTTTCAAACTTCAATATTGGTAGAGAGAACACCATTTCCATTAATTACTATTATAAAAGCATTTTAGAATTTTTTTATTGTTGATATTAGGTCTTGTTTTAATCTACATTGAAAGTAACTGGTTTAAACCAATGAGTCCTTCCCCGAGTAGTGTTAGTGGATGGCTTGCTCTAAAGATCCAAGATGGCGTTGTTTCAAGTCGTACGAGACTGGGTGCAGCTCTGGTACTACAGATATCTGCTGGTCACGGCGCTCTACATGCTCCAGCCGTGGGAGAGACATTTATTCCGTATCCTTGCCGTTAAAGTGAACAAAAAATTGGGTCTTGGTCACATGGGAATTTATAGAATTCTGTGAATCGGGGCAGAAGCTTCCGTACATTTCAGGCTCTGTCTGACCGAGTGACCATGACGTAACTTCGTAAGCTCAACTACTAGTGCTGTACTAAAGTAACATCATTGTCTTCTTACTTAGCTTGTTTTCCTCGGTAGCCACCTCACCACCTACTTCGAAGAGGGGTGGATCTTGCAACCCCCATAGGCTTTCAAGTAAATATTTAGTTCTACTTTTTACGAAGGAGCAGCTCGGAAGGAGTGAGTCAAGCCGCCAGAGATAGAATGGCTTTGTTGCCGACTTAGAGTGGAGTTAAGTACTGGGTTATATAGTGGGTAGCTACGGCAGTTTTTTGTCACATACGTGTACAAGTTGTACGTTTGAGACCAGCTTTCAGTTGTTGATGCATGGTGCAGTGAAAATAATAAGTTAGTTATCAGTAAGCATAATTTCCTGGCCCAGTACTTGCAATGTTTTAGATGTGGACTGATATTTTCTTAATCATCATGACAGTTTATTCTGCCAAAGATCCTTAACTCCACCCCAGATAGCTGTCTAGCTGTTGTCCTGGCCATGTCAGTCTACTCCACATCAGTGTTCTTCCCCAAGTACATCGCTTCTATCCTCGACTACTATGGCTATTATGATGGCGACATTTGACAATCAACAGACTACCTACAATGGAGACACATATGGAGAGACTTTGTACCATTACGAAGGGTTTGATGTGGACAATTGTAGAGCTGATGAACAACAGGGATGCGGAAGAGCAGTTGGGGTTTTACTAGTACATGTATATACATGTGGTACATGTATATACATGTGGATGAAGCAAATTTCTTAGAGCTTATAATCTGGGTGTATCAATGAATTGTTGAGGTGTGATTCTAACTTAAGATGTGGACATGTAAGAATGAAGTCAATGATTTACAAACTACCAGAGTTACCAAGTTGTTCAGAAAAGACTTAATCTTTCTTAGCAACACTTTAGAGGATAACAAATCAACAGACGTCACATTAGTGTTGAGGGTGACTAACTTGTTGAGGGTCATACATTAAAAAAATGCATTGAATTTTTTACTAGTCACAGCCTCTACAACAGAGAGGAGGATGTACTTGTACTTGTATATGGTGTGTACCATAATTTAAAATTTGAAGTATCTTGTGTCAAAGATTTGCAAGGGTGCTGCTACTTATTGGGAACTGTGGAGTCTTGCAAAAGAAGCTGGTGTGTGTAATGGGAGCGGATCAATCTTAACACAGGTGGTGGGCAGTTTTGTGCAATTAAATCAGATCACATAAAATATATACATAATTACATCTATACATGTAATAATCCAACATGATTGTTTCATAGATCTTATTGGTGGTAGTAGTTTGATTAATTGCCAACTACCATCAGTAATGTTATGGCCAGTAATACACTGTTGCTTCCCTTTTCTAACTTTATATATTTTTGTTTACATTATATGTGTATGTAGATTATGTTTGCTCAATTATGAATGATATGTTACAATCAAAAGACAGATGTTAGAATCATGGTGGGGGTCATTGCAAAGTATGATCCTGGAAAACCTCTTTCCTGAGAGCCATTGAATGAGATTTGTATTTGCAGTTTCCAACTGACAACATTTTGTAATACATTGTATAAGGAGACAAAAATGTGTTTTTTTTATATACCTTCCTGACATTTTTTTCAGCTACTGGTATATTGATTTGTATGTTATCCTGTCACCAGTGATTGATGATAAACTGCAATTGAAGACTACCAGTATTGACATGGTATATATGACATGGAATTATGATGTCATTATGATTAGAATACATAAATTATTTCTTGTAAATATACCGGTAGGCGAGATTGAATGAATACTCTGGATTGAAGTCATAATGTCTTCAACAGTCACGGCATTGATGCCAGGATGAGGTTTGGTACAATAAATCAATGTGCTGCAGACATTTTATTTCACACACGATTGTGACATGTCTTCTTTTACAGGCACTGACCATTGTGTTAAACTATCAAATCTGCATGTGGCTCACTGTCCTGTACAAATATATATTTGCTTACCAACAAAAGCATATTTTACATGAGGGCTTGGCATGTAGAAACAATAACAACCAGTCAAAATTGTGTGATGAATGATAAGGAACAATCCCACATATTTTGTGCCCAAAAGAATATTTACTATCAGTATCATTTCCTAATGCACATAATAGTAGCCAGTGGTCATCATAAAAACACAGTTGCCTCTCTTAGAAAACATCCTGTATCAGAGGGATGGGGTCAAAACTTGGTAATTGATAGACAGGTGCATGCGTGAGTGCCTGCTGTAAATCTGGACAGCAAAATTCCACACATGCCAGAACACCTGCCTCTGTCATTTGTTGTGCTTTGACAAGTATCCCCATATGTTTCTGCACTATACACTGGCAAGTTGATAAAAGCATCAGCAGAACACATTTGTCCATCAGCAGCAATAAGGCACCTGAAATATTAGATTTCAGCAGGGAGACTGAAAGTTCAGAAGATCTGGAGTCAGATTACTTCAGCAGAATTCTGTATCTCAGTTCAGTACTCAACAGGAAGGCGCCCAAACTTGGCAGCAAAGTCCTTTTCAGCTGCATTCAGTGCAACTTCATCAATGTAGGACACCGGTCGTCTGGAGCACAGATAATACTGCATCTTACGGAAGCTCCACCCAAGCACGTACATCAGGTAGCCACAAACAACAGCAACCGACCGACCGATCCCAGCATTGCAGTGCACATAAACATTGTGACCAGACCTCAGCAGGCCATGTAGTACATAGACCGCCTGGGGAAGCAGCTTGATTCGACCCTCAGTGGACATGTCAGCTGTCGGCATCCACACATAGGAGATGCCATTTTGCCTGAGGAGGAGAAACACAAAATGGTGGGGCCTTGCAGGGCTTATTGTAAAGGTTCTGACTTAACTCTTTTACTTGAATAAACAAAAGTTCAAACAAACAAACTTTTAAAACACAGAAGCAATTGGTTGGTTTTACTTTAGCCACTTGAGTATCATCCTTTGTATCAATGAGGGCCTGCATGCCCTCTTTCTGTAATGCGTAGACTGATATGCCACAATTCGTAGGGAATGACTTCTTATTCATGTAATTCACAGACGATCAAATTCAGGGGTTCTTCTGAATTCAGCTTTAAGTATTACCCCCAAGCAGACTCATTTACCGCTGGCTCAATATTTCTGCTAGCTAATCCATGGTTAACCAGCAAAAAGATTGAACCAGCAGTTACTAAAGAGAATGACATACAAGCTGAGCAGTTCCTGTTAATGCTGTACCTGTAGACCTCATATATGTAGCGTGGTACATCTGCACCTTGTGGGCAGCAGTCAGCACTGTTGTTCCAGAGGTCATAGTCCATCTGGAAGTTCATCACAGCAGTTGTGCCCATCACCTGGAAGAGAAGAAATGGATTACATGCAGCATGACTATCAAGACAACATTATTAGGGTAATTTTACGATCACAATACATATTTCTAGGCCTGATATCAGGCACCTGATTCTGTTTTAATTAGTGATTATAGTCATTAAAATTTGTCCTCCAGGTGGGACGGACCACAAGCCACTATACATGTTTGCACTAAGAACATTTTGTGACATCCTGTGACAATGCTCGAGCCACATAAATCTTGTTAAAAACTTTAATATTCAGCCAAACTAGCTAGAATCTTTTCCTTGTATAAAATGTCCTCACTGGTGAGTCAACATCACCAAGTAAATGAAAAAGAGTTGGTAGACCCTGTGTGATTACGATTCTCAAAACTACCTGTTTCATGTCCTTGGTGATGTGCTCAGCAGTTCTGGGACAGGAGCCCAGCCACACATTGTCCAGGATCTCGCTGTAGTGGAACAGCTGGTTGTCCGAGAGGTAGAAGAAGAACCGAGTTGTTAGATCAAACTCTGAAGTTTCCCCAGCCTTATCCTGCCAGCGTGCCACAGGGTTGCAGTGAACTCCTCCCAGAATATTGTCCTGAAGATGAAAAATGTTTTTGAACCTCCTTGGTTGAACGCTATACGATATGCACAGCTAGTTTTCTAATAAACAGATGATTGTGCACATTTGCTACTTTTTTCAAACTGCATGACACTTCACTAGCTTCCATGGACAACAATTAGGTCTGTGCTGAAAGCTAATGGTAACGGTCACCGGTCATAGACTTTCTTGCCGGGTTTACAGTGAAGAATTGTAATTTAAAAAGTTGATAAGCAATTGATCTAGAAAAAAACGCAAGGATCTGCTTCACTGATAGCCCAGCACACTGGACTGGCAATATTTTATTAAAACCTTACGAAATGGGGGCGTCTAAGTATCCAACGTTACCTGTTGATATTCCCAGGTGCGGTTGTGCCCCTCCCCGCACCCCTCCCACTCCCACTGTGGGACGACGTCCTCCTCCCCCTTCTCGTCACTCCCCTTTCCTATAGGGCCCTGCCGGATGAACTTGTACTGGAACCGGTCAGGTAAACCTTCCCCAAACAGGTCCACGTCGCACGTCCAGAAGGACGGTTCCTTGGCCTTTGGGGGGATGACGGGGTGCAAGGGCAGACTGCCGTCGGGGTTCCACGAACCCAGCGCCGAGAGGGACCCTACCACCGCAACGGAGTACCCCTCCTCGATGAAGGCAGCTAGACCGAACCGAATCTTCATTTCTCTGGGTTATCAGAGAACTAAATGCCAAACGCGTGCGATAGTAACGATTAACAACATCCACGAACTGTTCCAATTAACGTTACAACATCACAGTAGCAGACGACAAAATGGCGATTGTGCCCTACCGAAAATTTTGAGGCCTCGTCATCACCAAATACCTTTTTATCTAAAGGCCAATCCCTTTCTGATCTGGTGATGAAAAACTTAGGTAACTTTTGTCCTCAGCGGGTCACTATCTGACACACCTGTCACTTGGCAAAGCAACATGGCACGTTCTACATGTACTACACGTCCAGCATGTCTCCGCCTCCAGAAAAATGTGAGCGCCATTTATAGCTAATGACCTTTGACCCTAACGAGTAGTGCGTGCATGTATGTTCCTTGATGTACTGTTTCCTACGACATGGAGTTGCATTTCCTTAACATTATATTCGTTTTCCTGCATAAGTAC
>NC_049979.1:13343604-13345353 GCF_000003815.2 Branchiostoma floridae | reverse complement strand
CAGAGACAGTTACTCAATGCCGCCCATGAACATATGCCCCATGGGTCAGATCCATGACAAATTGGAATGTTTCAATGTCACTAAGTTTAGACTGAGTGAAGGTCAGAATCATCAGATATTGGCATGGATTGGATATATTTCAGCATTAGCATGTAAATGTATCAATGTTACCTGACATTCCAAATAAAGGATATTCACCCAGACAGAATAACAGGGGACATCATATTTAATTCAAAAGGTCAAGCATAGACGAGGGCGAGAGTCATGGTAAGAGACTATCCTGCAATAAAGGTTCCCTATGCAACACACAGTGGTGAGTCAGTCATCACAAAGGCTGTTGCTCTCGCAGTATCAAAGGCTTCTGAGCTGCCAGTGGATGCCACTATGTAGAGTATGTCAAAGTAGGACATGTCATGTCTGGCATGGAAGTAGTGTAGAATAATAACTTGGCCTTTAAAAAAAGTAATAATTCTTCGAGATGAATTACAGGTATCAATAATGCAAAACGGACAGCTTCATTACAAGTCAGGACTATTGGCTTGGTTTTGCCTGGATACCAACTCTTGGACAATGTTATGGACATCTTAATTGAAAAGGACAGTACTTGTGTATCACGGGTGTTTATAAAGGCTCCACTTTTACCTAAACCTTAACAAAACACCAGAATATTTACAGAGGTTATTTTCAGGTACATGTACTAGCGAGAGCCAATTTCCTACACTATGTGGTGCTCATTACTAAGTTTATTGACATCCATGTCATCATGTCTTTGTGCCTGACACCTCACAGATCCTCTTCATCAGAATCATCACTCTCCTCCATAGACTCCTGTAAAGAGGAAAAAACAAATTAGAAAATTTTGTATATGGAAACATACATAGTAGTTTCTTGAACACATGTATCATTGTACATGATTCACACACAATTTTGCCCCCCTACCCCAAAAAATCAAATTGGGAATAAAGGTTACAAAGAATTTGAATAGCATACCTTTGCAAATTTCTCTGCTTCTACCACAATGTCCTTTGGTACCATCTCATGCCTTCCATTGGTTACTATAGGGACAAGATACGACATCATACATGTACATGTATGTCATAGCAGCACTGTCAATCATTTTGTACAAGCATTCATCAAAGTTTCAGTTATTGTAAGGAACAGAGTTATAAATGATACACTTCCCCACAGAAAACACCATACCAAATATTCCTTAACAATAACTATAACTACAATAAAACTATGTATGAGCATTTACAGGATATTCCCTAAGACATCCAAGAGAAAAGAAATTACTAAGAACTCACCATCCCCAACCCAGCTCAGCTCCAACTCAAAGGCTTTGTCTTTGACTTCATCATGGACAATGTAGATGCTACAGGACAAAACATTGAAATGGTTTATCTTTCATCTGATTACTATAGCATGACAAAGTTCAAATTCACCAATCATCAATTCACAGACAATTAAAGCAGATTCCAGCTGGAAAAGTAATATCACTTCTCAGCATATAGATGAAAAGACTTACATCTTTGCTGCCTCCTTTACCAGATCTTTGCATGACTGGTCTGCCATCTGGAGAAGGCAACAAAGTAATAGCATTGATGAAACAACTGAATCCTTCTCTCTGTCAACAGGTGTGGACAAAGACAACTTGTTTTTACACAACTAAGCCCAATAGCAGAGGAAAGCAATCAATTACATGTACATTAATCTACATAAGTGAAAAGAAATAGTAACCAGACAAGGCTA
>NC_049979.1:13307036-13309943 GCF_000003815.2 Branchiostoma floridae | reverse complement strand
CTGGTGCCCTGCTTGCTGGTGGCTTGTAGGCTTCTCCTAACTTCATTTCTCCCTTTCTGCATACCAGGTTACCAACTCATCTGGGACTGAGCTTTACTACAGTTACATGAAGACTTATGCTTTCTAGTTCCTGCCTTACTGTTTGTTTTAGTTGCATGTGTGCTGCTTCTAAATGTTTGTGCATCAACTCACCACTAACTACATTCTCACACATCACAACAACAACCCTGCATGCATATGGACAGATCTTACTCATAATCCAGAATCATGATGCATACATTTGGCACAGTGTTTTTTCATTTTTTAAGTCTTAACTACACCATTCTTTGCCAACAAGCTCCCATATCAACACTTTGTATTTGAAATACACCATTCCACATGAAGTTTGAATGAATGTTGTCTGACTGATAATTGTGACGTCTGACACGATGTAGCTCTTGTTGGGAGGCAGCGCCCCAAACTGGAGAGAACCAGATCTCAGAGTGGGGAACCTGCCATGATGCAGGAAGACTCTCAGTACCCGCTAGTGCGCAGCAGCAGTGCTAGTGACATCATGGAGGAGTTTGCTCGGGATCGGCTGAGAGTCGACAGCATTGAGCTGGAGGGGGACGACATGGGCAGCCATGACAGCCTGGATGAGTTCATCAAGCAGAGGTTACAAGGTGAAAGTTCAACCCTTCAGAGCATGCTCAGTAGCCTAAGGTCGAGGTTCAGGAGAAAATCAAGTGTAGCATCTGACACAGTTATTACAGGGCTTACAGAGAGTCAGGAAAGGCCCCCTGCAACTGCCAGGAGAAGTCTTCTGTCCACCTGGTTAAGCCCCAGCGCACCTACCTTATATGTGCCTGACACACAGGCCACCTGTCCAGAGAGGGTGGAGTCTGGAGAGCTTTCAAAGCTTAGAGCCATGCTGAGTGCCCTTGTTGTAGGACATAGTCCACTCAGCACTTCACATACATGTACCTTGACATCTAGAAACCAGAATGATTTTACAAGTGTTTCTTCAGATCAGGTGCAGTATGCATCAGCAGTTTTGGGGAGTGGAGGTCATCATGAAGATTTCAGGCACACATGTACCCCACAGTCAGGTGCAGTCAGGATGAACAGTCAGACCTGCCAAGATGAAGTGCCCGTTATTCAGTTAGACATTGAAGATGATGTAGAAACAACATCAGCAGAATATGATTCTGATGAGGATAGTTATGATGATTGTGAGGATTACAGTCAAGATGAGGACAATGATAGCAAGCGTAGCTTTGTCCAATTCATGTACCACAGTTTAGAGGACAACTATGAGACAGAGGCTTTGTCATCACATGTGGAATATAAGCTTCCACTTGTTAGTAACTGTCAGACAGCAGAGACAAGGAACAATGAGAAGATCGTGTCAGATTTTTTGTATGAGAAACATCTTGATCAGCAAAAAATGCTTGAATGCGATGATTGTCCTCTGGAAATTGACATTGCTGCCACTGGGGAAGACCAGAATGAAGTAAGCCAAAGGCAAGCGATGGAAGTTACTTTGGTAGTCAAAGAAAGGAATGAGAATGTAGATGTAGAGGCCAGACTGTTGGACTATGAGGAGCCACATACAGACATATCAAGTGAGAAGACAGAACAAAGTCATCTGAAGACAGCCCTAACAGAGGAAACTGTGCCTCTACTATGGGAAGGTGTCAGCCCCGCTGTCTCAGATAGACATAGCTCTCACCAGAAGGCAATGTATGCAGGCAGGGTGTGGCGTGTCCTAGGTAATGGTATGTAAACAAGGATTAGACAGTGTTGTTCCAGTTGGAGGAAACATGCATTTCCTGTTTAAAGTTGGAGAATTTATATGTTCAGAGTTTAACCTGTTCTTGTTGCTGATTGTTCTGTTGTCTTAACTAGGTAACTCTTCTTTTTTACATTGCTGTAATTTTACCTTGTTCATTACAGCAATGCATACTGTCAGTTGTCTTTTTAACATGACTTTCATGGTTCAACTAGCCTTCATAAAGACAGACTTACTGAACTTTTCAGTATTACATGAACTTGTTGGAATTAACAATATGGCTATGTCTGTGATCCTTTATCTGAATAGTGTCTCCTTCTGTGTCGGGTCCACAGGACAGAGCTTCAGTAGTGAGACCAGTGCAGTGTCCAGTGACACCACCTGCAGTGTGGGAGATGTGGTCATAGGTAGGTCTTCCACTCCGAGCAAACTGTCTTTTGCAGCTTACCTGCTCATAATTTCATATCATATATCATGCCATGGTATCATTTGTTTCTTTTTATGTTCATTTTTGGTGATGATTATCTAAGTCTATGCATATGTGCTAGGCTATGTTTACTGTCTTTTGTTAATGTTTTGTATTCCACCTTTTATTTCCTGTTTTGTCTCTCTGATGTAGTTTCCAGTCCATCTACCTTCAGGGTTCCTTTTGAAGCCTCTTATCTATGGGATAGTGGTTAGTCAGTCTTCTGTGATACACTGCCTGGAGATTAACTTTGAAATGCAGATTAAAACTATCATTCTTAGCAATAGGCAGAGCTTTAATTACTTGAAAGTTGTCTAAGGATATGGCTGTCTCTGTACAATTTGTGCTTTCAATTTTGTTTACCTATCGCTAGAAAGGGGAGGTATTTTTTATACATGTTGGGCACATGTCTTGACTCCCCTTGAGTATGTATATTGCCCTTGACAGAAAGCATTGGAGCTATATTCTCGTCTTACACTGTTTAAGACTCTTATATACTACAGTAACTACAGTCATTGATTCAAAAGAAAAGTCCAGTCAGTGACGACACCTCTCTCTGTACCAAACCATGTCTTCTCTGTCCTGTGCTGCCTGTCTGTTACCACTGTGTTGCAGTCACACTTCTATACAGCCCTCTCTCTCGTATTACATCCATGTGTCGATCCTGCCC
>NC_049979.1:13291200-13306727 GCF_000003815.2 Branchiostoma floridae | reverse complement strand
ACAATTAACCCACATACAAAATCAGGACATATTCCGTGGGAGGGATTCCTTATATTCATTGTACATATACATGTAGTACTGTCACAGTGTTTGTCTAAATACTAACATGCCACTAACTGAATCTTTGCTTTACAAAACATAGCAGGCTTTTATCCATTGAATTACTCGTTTTACATGTTGCAGTTTGTTTACTCTATTTGACATTGCATAATCTAGAAAGACAGACAAATGCATCATCCAGTTTTGTACTATATATATATATATATATATATATATATATATATATATATATATATATATATATATGCTTATTATTCTTGGTTTGTCTTCTACTGAGCTCAAAGTTTTCATTCTTGTTCCCCATCATTAAGATTGACTACCAGTAAAAGTAAAATGCTCATCCATGACTAAGTGAAACATGCTGTCTTGGTTTTGCAAAGTTGTCTACCAGTGAAGTGAACTTATCCTCTTACTTCTAAAAGTGGTTACATTCTTCTTACTTAAATACCCCAGGGTCCCTTGGCAGTGAGGACAAGGAGGTAGCGAGCTACTGTACTCTGGGAGACACCGCCAGCGAGGACAGTGTCACCCTGGGACACAGTGGGGACAGCAGCACAGGACACAGGACAACCCCAGAGTCAGCTACTATGTCCAGAGGTATAATTCTGTTCAACGACTTTTTTTTTATTGCTGATATTGTTCTGCCTGATTAAGTATCTGTTTTATTGTTTATACTGGTATTAGAATATTATAGTCACTCGTATTTTAGAATACAGTAGTCCAGAAGTTTTCTCTCTCTCTCTCTCTCACTCTCTGAATCTGATGTTGATGAATTGATTTCTCTCTAAACAGGCTCAGCAACGCCTTCACCCTCATCTCCCACCTCACCGTCATCGAGAACCCCCTCCCCCACCATCCTCCTGTCTCCATCCCCCACCCCCTCCCCCACCGCCATGCTGGAGTCGTCCCCAGAACAGATCCCCAGTCAGAAGGACTCCCCTGCTGCAGAGAGTATGAAGCTTGATGGAGAAGTTCTAGTGGAGCTAGGTAAGTACTTTTGATAAGAATGTGATAGGCTTGAACCAAAGGATGATTAAATCAGTCCTACCAGTACACGTTCCACTTACACCTGATGTCTGTAATACTTGTGGTTTTGTCAACCTTGATAACAGCAAAAGAATGGTGTGTCAAAAAACAGCTAATGCCTTAAATATTAACACCCAACTGTGTATCGGAAGAAAGTAGTGTTGTACCAGGCTGCGCTCCCCCATGTACATGTATGTTACAGACAGCAGTGAACTTGAAATTAGAGCACAGTAGAGTTTTGCAAAGATGGCCTTGCCCCATGTATGTGTATGTTACAGTAATAAGGTGAAATTGGAGAACATTACTGTTGTACATTTGTACTTAGGTGGCCTCCCCCACGTACGTTACAGAAAGCAATGAAGTTGTAATTGGAGGAATATACAATGAAAGTGTTGTACTAAGATGGCCTTGCCCCATGTATGTTACAGACAGCAATGAAGTTGTATATACGATGTGCTGTACTAAGATGGCATTGCCCCATGTATGTTACAGACAGCAGTGAAGTGCAATCTGAGGACAGTAGTGTAGTGACGGGCGGGTCCCTGCAGGGCTGGTTCCCTGACGCTGCAGTCATCGTCTGGAGAAGGATGCTGGGAATCCTGGGAGATGTGAACGAGATCCAGGATCCAGAGATCCACTCACAGGTCTTCGACTATCTGTGTGAGCTCTGGCTGGTTCTCATGAAGGTTAGCACTTTATTCTGCACAGTCATGATTCGGACAACAGTTTCCTGAAATAGTAGTTCCCAGTGCCAAGCCAGTACTTACAAACCAGGAAAGCTCCATTTGAAAGCTCCATTTTGCATGGACTGTCTTAAAAAGTATGTTACTTAGATGTTTCCAACCTTGTTTCCAGTTAAGGGACAATTTGGGCATCACCACCGACAACCTGATGACACCCCCACCTCCGGAACTGCTGCCTCCACTGAATGAGTTCGCACCATGGCTTTTCAAGGTAAACACTGGAATTTTGGCTTGTTAAACTGTGATGTTCCTATTCAGGGCTGTCTCCAGCTTTTTCATTTTTTTCATCCCACTCAATGTTCGGGAGTCCATGTTGTTAATTTTCATTTTTAAATCTGTCATTAAATCTGGCTTATAAAATACATTTTATCCATGTCATATTAACAACAACAAGCAAATTTCCCAGAGCAAAGGAACAGGTTCTGGGTACAACCTGCTCATGTTACAAAAGTGTTACATTGATAAATGCAGCTCTATTGATGTCTTTACTTGTAACTTTGTCAGGTAAGAATTTAAGTTTACTTAGTGTAATCATCTTAAAACCATATTCATAATTAATTTGACTGTTTTTCACCTGCCCTTTCAGGCCATCTCCTTGCCCAACAAGTACAAGAAGGGACAGCTGTTCGCTTACAAGCTGCTGTGCAGGATGACCATCAGACGTCACGACACAGAGCTGAGCAGGGAGCACCTGGCTCTGTTCTTCCATGCACTGCACCATGGCCTACTTAGTGCTGATCAAGTAAGTCTCTGCCCCCTATCTCACTTAATGATCTGGATCATTTGTCGCAGCTCAAACTACCTGTATAAGCTGATCTTGCTTAACTACCACTAAATCAGCATTTAGATAAGAAATCAAAAAGGTATCATAAAGTTTCTCCATTTCCACTTAAATCTTACCATTGATTATTGTCCACTTTCAGGACATAGTAAATGTACTGGTGAAGAACTGCTGCCCGATGTTCTTTGCTCTGGACCTGTCCGGTTCCTCCATGTTGGTGCTGGACTTCATCCATGCTGCCAACACAGTGGCCAACAGCTCAGACATGAATGTAAGCACTAGTTATCTTTCTTGTTGATTCAAAATTAGTCTTTTATTCCTGTAAACATTTTCCATTGAAACCTATTTGTTGTAATGTTGCTGCACACAACAACTAACCACTGAAGTCCAGTCATCCATATAATGTCAGAGATTTTGGATGGTCATCAATGTCTGCCACTGCCATTCAGTGCTGTGATGTAAAAACAGGTGCTAACTTCACATATCATTTCCCCCAGGCCCCCCGAAGTGAGGCCCAAGCCCTGCTAGGTTCTCTCCTCTGCATTCCAAACCTGCTTCATGACATGCCAGTCCTACAACCCACCTCTGCCGAAACAGCCACCATGACATGTAAGGACGTCAAGGATCACATTGTAAATATTCTTCTCAAGTCTGGAAAGAAGGAACCAAATGTACAGGCAAGGTAAGCTGTATCTAAGTGTTTCTCTGTGTTTTTTCAACCTCCTTAGATGAGTTTGTTATTGCATTGCCCTCTTGACAAGGTCATACAAATTCATTCCTGTACTTACGTCGATGAGCGTTAGAGATCCAGGTAATAAGAATAGACAAAGAGACAAGCAGCTTCCATATCTAGTTGCTTCAGTTACTACAACTTGGCATTCATATACTTACTTACTTTTAATTGAACCCTTTGCTCCTTCCATAGCATAGGCCAACAATGATGTTCCTCCATTGCACTCATCTCTGGGCCTTCTTTCTCAGGTTCTCAGGTTATAGTTTGATGTACAGTATCATCCACTGTTTCAGGTGTACAGTGTTGAGCTGCCTGGGCATTTACCTGTATGAAGAGCTGGCCCACAGCACCCACCACCCAAAGATGAAGGATGCCATCAATGTCCTGCTAGCTTCTCTCAAGGTCAGACCATTCCCTTAATGTGATGAGATAGGATTTCTACCTTTACCTTAGGGTAGATACTTGTGTTGTATGAATGTACTTCCAAAAGCAATTTATAAATAATGACTAGTTGTCAGACCTGTTTGCCTCCTCTTTGTACGTGTTACGAAACATTAAAACTTGTTTGCAGTCTGACTTTGTTGCCTTTGTTGTCACCTTGCAGTTTAACCATAAGACTGTGGCACAGGTAGCATCTGACATGCTGCTGCTGCTGGCCCAACAGGTGGACAGGCTGGCACACCTGCAGAGCGACCTGCCAAAGAAGATCACAGAGGTACAGACCAGCTGTTTGAAATGATGATCATGTTTTCAGGCTGCCTGTTTGGTTTTATTGACAGACCAATCATGCTGCACCATTCACTTTAATACTTTCATGGCATGTTGTGTCATATTCCTGCACTTTTGTTTTGAATGACATCTTCAAAAGCTTATTTCGTTCAGTTTTGTATGCTAAAAATGCTATGCTTTAAAAGGTTTTTACCATTGTGTCTGTTTTTTTGTTGCAGAGCATAGCACTGACAATCACTAGTCTGTTATCCAGTCCAGAGACGTCCACAACGGAGGCTGATAAAAAGGTAAGCTGACATTAGATCAGTCAATCCCTTAGTATCTGTATTTGTTAAATTAATCAAAAGTACAAATTTGCATACTGCATATGTACATCTACAGATTTATTGATGCTCTCTTTTTAGTAATAACACTTTTAGTGAATGACGAAGCTTGTATCATTAAAGATGAATGTAGTGTAAATGTAGAAACTTTCGGGGTGGTTTAATGTTCGCGGTTTTTGCGGTTTTTGCCGCTTCACCGCGAACTTAAAACTCTCGCAAACATTTCTCCACGGCAGTAAGAGACTACAGTGCATGGTACTACCGTGAAGTTAAAATCACGGCGAAAAGTCCTTTTTCCCCGCTACCGCGAAATTAAATCCCTGCGAACTGAAATGCATTTACAGTTACTGTAGTTGAAAGACCTGATTGTTGTTGTCCCCTCCCCAGGTGGTTGTGTCCATGTTGTTCTGCCTGCTGGAGTGGTGCATGGCCCTGCCCATCTCAGTCCTCCTCACAACATCTGCCGAGAACAAGAGAAGCCTCATCTTAACTGTCTTCAAGGTATGGTGACACATTTTGGGATTGTATTCTTCATTGATAGTTGTCTTTTTCTTAATATTGATGATTTGACTGACCTACACACAGGCATGCACAACAACCAATTGCAGAATACAGAACTGATGCAGATGCATGCTAATCTGTTAATATTGGTATACATTCTAGAAATATGGCAAATCATACTTACACATATGTAGGTTTATAAGAAATGTTGTATTTGAAATTTTCAAAGAGTTGTAAAACCTTATTAAATGAGGTACTGCACAGTCATCAACAAGCTGCAGTGTTCACACAACTCTCTGAATGATGAGTTGATATAATCTAAACTCTTTCTTACAGGTGCTGCAGACAGCTGTTCAGGGTGCCGGCAGCCCCAGACATAGTGTAGTGCTGACAGAGCTGGAGTCTATCTGTCTGGATAGTGTGAAAGATGTGACTGGAAGAAGTGAGCCGGCTTCACCCTCCACCCCACCTGGGACTGAGCAGGGTATTCTGGAGGAAGGTGAGGCTACTTGTAGTGCTGTAGTATATGTTATTTCATGCCTGACAATCACAGTTTTGTGTCTGCTCAACAAAGTCTGCTGTCTCTTACTTTTAGGATTATTGGCTTTATTCTTGAATAGAAAAAAAAGTTAAGTATCACATTGTTATTTCAGCTTGCTCTAAAACATTGCCACAATGATTTATCTTTGATGTTTTTCTACCATTGCCTTTGTGACAAATTTCATTGTACAAATATTATGCTACATAAAATTCTGTACATTGAGTTGGACTGACATTTTTCCTCCTTTTTTTTTGCAAACAGAAACAACATCAAGTCCTTCCTTTGAGTACCCTCAGGATGGATTAGACATGGTCAGCCTTGCAGCAAGAACGGTGAGAACAGTCATCATTCATAGCTCTTATGTTTTTTTCTTGACTGCTTGTCTTTGCATCATCTTGCATACATTTGGAGTTTTATAGCTTTGGCTGTAACTTATTGGCCTATGATTCAAGATTTTTGATGCTCAAATTTGAAAAATTAACCTTTTCTTAGGGTTCTTACTTGTGCTAGTCGTGAAAGCATGAGGCAATAGAAATTGGAGGTCCCAACATCTGTCAGGCCATACAATGATAATCAGGATCTCACTTGATGTAAGAAAGCCATTTAAGACTTGTTAATGCTGTATGTTTTTGACAGGTGTTGAGTCATCTTGTTGATCACATTGGGCACTTCCCGCTGGGCGGGGGTCCGGCTGTGCTGAACAGCCTGGTGCATGAGATAGACGACTGTCCAGAACTCACCTTCATGGACGACCTCACGCTGGAGATATTCCAGGCACCAAATGTACAGGTAGGGCAGACTGGTTGTTTTGTATCTGACAGCTTCACTGTTACAGAACACTCATATTCACAAAACATCCATCAATATGTAGCACAGTGTTATGGATAGCACAGTGTTGTGGATAGTTAATGATGAGATGATGATTTCCAGAACTAACTGCTGCCTTTCTCATGTTTCCCACAGTTCTTTGTGCTGAACAATAAGAACATCATTTCTGTGGTGGAAATTCCAGCAGAGGTGAGGAAGTACTTTTTTTGCCAAAGGACAGACCTGAACGGATCATAAAGGGTGATAGAAATAGCAGTAGATAGACTTTGCTAAGACAGGTAAAGAATTTCAAATCTAAGAAAACAATTTTATTCAAAGTTTTTCAGACACTGATATGTTTGTTTTTTTTCTCTTAAAAATGAGGTCATATTAGGTGAGCAAAGTATGGATGATGGTGAATTCTGCCCAAAACATTTTGGACTTGGCAGAGGAATTAAAAGAAACTTTTAGGTAATCTTTTTTCTAAATCGCTTTTTGTAGGATCTCCCTGGAGGAGGTGCCACAGGTGGTCTGACCACGGGGAAGACGCAGGCCCGCATGATTGTGCGGGACATTGGAGGGAAGTACGCCTGGGACTGTTCCATTCTGTGGGGGCCGCCCAGGTGTAGGACAGGGTCCTGTCTAGGTTAGTACATCAACATGTGAACAGCAAGGGGTTCATTTGTGTATTATACTTTACAATGAGTGATTGATGTTACAATACTTTGTTTGGTATTACACCGCTTAGAATTACAGTACTTAATTTGGCATTACACTCCTTGGTTCATCTGAAGTGGTGATTGATGCTGTTCTGTGTGCAGCTCCAGTGCAGCTGGGCAGTATCTCCTTGCATGACCCCAGCCTGGGCCCAGACCCTGGGCAGGGAGGGGAGACACAGCAGCACACACAGGACCATGTACAACACAGGGACTCCAGCACCATGCCGGCATGGGACAACACACCACAGCACCAGGATGTACTGGATCAGGTCAGAACAAAACACTTGTTTTACAGCTTTTCCTTCTTGCTATTACAACAGTGATTCTCATTCAAAGCCTGAATTGCAGTGAATTATCATAAAAAATGAAATGAGCCTTTATGTTAATATAGATTATTGGTATCTCTTAATGAGCAGATACTACAAAGTAGTCAATAGTTTTGCATTATCTTAGTTGTAATTTTTGTTGCAGCTCAGTGATAGTCAACAAGGGTAATTTGCCCTTGGTGCTGAAATGTCATCAATTGTGTCCATTGTTTATTACACAATCCATATGCTTGCAGAATTTTATGGTTGGTATAGGAATCTTCAGCTGTTATGAACAGCATACTCCTGTTAAGTTTGTGTATCAGTTGTATGATAACAGCCTCCATTCCTTGTGCCCAGATGCTGCAGTACGTCGGCCACACCAGCCCAGAGTGCCTGCAGAAGCCAGGCGAGCCCCTGAACGAGCCGGCCGTCCCGCCAGAGGAGATCGTCACAGAGAGGGAAGACTCCACAATCCAGGCTGTTCTACAGCAGTGTGACATCGAGGCAGACTATGTCAGACAGCATATCAATGATAGCAGGTGGGAAGGCTTGGTGGAAAATTTAACCATACAGCTGTTAAATAGTACAATATATTGCTATTACAAGCAGTTGACAAATCATACCTGTGTTCATTTGCGTAATGTCATGACAAAGTAAAGGGGCTTTTAAGTACTAGATTATGTCTCAGCTAAGCAAAATACTCTTATTATGACATGTACAGTCTTCATTAGGCTTATCCGGAACAAATAGTTTTGTCACACATAAATGTACAAGATTTTTAGGACAAAAATATTTGCTCATTGATTGCTTCTACAAAGATCGTCATGCTAAGTTGTATTGAGAAGCAAGTTTACAATATCTTTCACCGTCCAACTTCTTTTGAGTTTAGCTCAACTCTTCTTCTGAAGTTCTATGTATGTTTGTTGTTCCAGCATGGTTGCCTCAGACATGACAGAGACCTGCAGTGATGACCCCAAGTCACCTTTCCACCACTGTAGATTCCTCTTGAGCCAGCTGGGCATGCTGGCCTGGGAGAAAAGGTACATTTTTCTCACACCTGTGGAAAAGCTTTTGTGCAGTAATGGACAAGTTAACCTTGGTATTGACTATAATCTAAGAAGACTCACAATTGTATAATCTCTGATGGCAGCTTGAGTTCTCACATGATGGTGATGTATCCCACCCACCAATATTACAGACCCCACCTGGACCTGCTGAGGAAAAACGACAGACTTCTCAGAGAACTGAAGAACCTGGACTCAAGACACTGGTGAGTAGCAAGCCAGGCTGCAGCTGCAGCTGCACAAGCTTTTACAGTCTGGTGAATTTGACAGGACTTGCATCTGTGTAAAGCATGTGTGAGCTTCCAAAAATTAATGATTGTGCTCAATTTGTACAAGTCAGTGACTCTTGTATTATTGCATAATTGGAGGCCTGCAGACTGCATGGAATTGTTTAGTTTTCAGACCTTCAATGCTCTTGATGCATGTTTATCCAGCCAATATGTAGTCTGCAGTCAGTGTCTTAGTAGGATATTAATCTTGACATTTTCTCAAGCCGGGAGACCCACAAGATCGCTGTCATCTACGTGGCAGAAGGCCAGGAAGATAAACATTCCATCCTGTCCAATCCTGGGGGCAGCCAGGCTTACGAGGACTTTGTGGCAGGGTTGGCTTGGGAAGTAAGTTTGTCATCTGCAGTTCTGTTCTTAATTGTTAGGTGGTATTTTGTATCAGGTACACACCATGAAATGAATTCACAGTGGTATATCATCATCAATTCCTGTTTAAAAGAAAAACCCAAGCAAATCTTGTTGGTGTGTCATTTTCCAGCATTTATATTTCAGTAACATTGGATTAAGCTAACATGAAAGGTTTCTAGTACATGCAGGAGCTTTTACAAGCAGTGTTTGTTGTGCTGTGCAAGAGCGCCACCTATCATGTAATTTCAGGTGGACCTAACAGGCCACAGAGGTTTCATGGGTGGACTACAGAGGAACAGGAGTACCGGGGACACTGCCCCGTACTATGCCACTTCAACCATGGAGGTCATCTTCCATGTGGCTACCCGCATGCCCACAACCACTGATGACTCCAGGACAAAAAAGGTAGCTGACAAACACAACCATATTCTTGTGTTTCAACCACTTAGAACAATTTTGATTTTTTCACCCAGGCAATAAAAACATCCAACTAACTTGATGATATTAAAGAAACGTTTAGTCTTTCCATAGAAACAGATCTGAATAATTTCATAATTCAAGTAATCAATACCGAAGATCTTTAGCTATGAATTGCTCTTTGATCCCACAAAATAGGTAGATTGTAGGTAACCTAATCCTTCTAAAAGGAACCACAGTCTGTAGCTATTTAAAGATCAATTTAAAGCAGTGAAAACAGCCCACAGACCTAGATGTAGGCAAATACATGTATAAGCTTATGAAAGGCCCACAGCTTTTGTAAATGTCTCAAAGCACTACCTTAGAATTAAAGGTTAGGGGGCTACAGGTCTTTGACATATAGTTCTTGAACAGGTATTGAAGGACTGGCTAATACCAAGTAATAGACTCTCCAATGCAATACATGATAAAGCCAGGCAAAAGCAATCCCTTCAAAACACATTTCAAACCTCAAATCTTTACCCCAATGCAAACTGGATTGCTCAGGTTTATTTTGGTTAAAAAGCTGGATGTCAACTCCAGCGTTTTAACGAGCAAGAGCCAGAAGAATGAAATGACAGCAGGATTTCACCCCCTGTCTTAATGGACCAGTCCAGGTGGAGTGCTTAGAGCTTAATATTTTTTTCTATTTGTCTGTTCGGGAGCTGGTGCAAGGTGTCAGCACACATTGTAGGCAACCAAAGCTCCATTTGAACTGGAAAACCAGTGCAACTAGCAAAAGTGCCACTTCCCTTCGTGACCTCTTTCATTTGCAGGATAATGACAATGTACAAATTCCTATTTTCATATGACTATTTCTATCAGTGAGATTGTGTGGCGCGATCGGCAGCACATTGGTCTCAGGCCCAAGAGGTCCTGAGTTCTAATCCAACTGCTGCATCACCGATCTTGCGCCCTTGGGAAAGGCACTTTACACGACTTTCCTCACTTATCTCAAGTGTAGCTGTGGCTAGTGGCAGTGACAGGCCTTTGTGGCAGTGGTAGGCCTTAGGGGCATGTTCGGGCATGATGCACCCGCCATGACACATGAGTCAGGGGTAGGAGGAACCCCTTGCATCCTTGGTCGGAAGTCCTCCTAGGAGATGGAAACTCCAAATAATAAACCTGCATCTGCTGTGGCCGTCTTACGTGGCATGCAGTTCTGTCCCTGTAGGACTTAGTGCGGCAGTAGACGAGAGGGTGGAGCACCTTAAAAAGTCACGTGCAGGCCAGGCAAACTGGTCGTCTAACCAACCTTGTCTGCCTACCATTGATCTTCGGATACGAAGAAATAGCCAAACAAACAAATTTCTATCAGAATGTGTTTGTGCCATTTTTGCCTTGATTAGTCTGCATATAAAGACATGGATGAACACAGACCAAACTATAGATGTTCAAATGGGCTCTGCGTTTGGATGAATCCTATAGTGCTATTCCCACCGATATTTGAGCCAGCAATATAGCTATTTGGGGGAAACTCTTGAGTCAGTTGTAGTCAATTCATGTGGATGTTGATTGATTTTTAAAACACAATCTTATATCCTGTTGCTGGTAAATAAGCAAATCATAATTACAGTACATTGCATTTCGAAAAGGGTAATGGAAACATTTGTGAGCTATTGTAAACACTAATTCAGATGTCCATATTTGAATGTGCAGTAGGGTTTAACATTTTGTGCTATACTGTAATCTCTAATTGCCATGTAGAGACGTTCACTTTCAGACGTTGAGTCAGTAAGAATGTCTTACATGTAATTCCTTGTGTGTTTGTCTCTCTGTGTTGTAACCAATAATGTGGGGTTACGTGTGTTAACACCTGTCCTGTCACCTGTCTAGCTGAGGCACCTGGGCAATGATGAGGTCCACATTGTGTGGTCGGAGCACACCAGGGATTACCGACACGGCATCATCGCCACAGAGTTTGGAGATGTCCTGATTGTCATCTATCCCCTGTCCAACCACCTGTACAGGATCCAGATCCGCAGGAAGCCACAGGTGAGGCTCTAATTACTCCTCTCCAGCTGGGCTGAAAACAGACAGGCACAGTCAGAGCACACTCATTTCCATCGTTATTACTGTACTTCATGTCAAACATATGACAGAGACCTGACAACTTTCTGGGCCCATCCCTGCTTTCGTCTTCTCAGTCCTAACGTATCATTTCCTTGCCTTACATTATATACTTCGTATATATATATATCACTTATTGCCTATCCATCTCTATTTGTCAAGTTTCCAAGCATTCCTCTGATACTGGTGTCTTTCAGTTTTGAAACAGTTGAAATATCACATGGACCTTAATAATCAACTATGTATTGCAAAGTTCTTCATGTCAAGATATTCAACAGAAAGGTTGTTCAACTTAACGCCTCCAAATTTAACATGATGATATCTACGTGCAAGCACGTCTAACACCCACAGGATGGGGAAAAACAGACGATAAACCGGATAGTGAAGTGTGTGTTCACTATTACAAAGAATGACATGCAGCTCAAGCTGTTTTTGTGCTGTCCGTGATACAAGCACCTGAGCATGGCGTACGTGCGGGGTATGGCATGTAAATGTAGATAAAACAATTCTCACACCACTTACAACTGTCAGGGACTGAGCAATATGTTAGCAACCACATTTGTTGCACAAAAACATGAAACAATCTGACATCAGCAAATTCAAATTCTTATCAATTAATGTTTGTATTATTGGTAAGGTATATAAATGTAGATACATGTACATAATATTGTCAATAGAGTGACATCTCAATAATGGTCTTTTGTTGAATGATTAGCAGGAAGTTAGCTAAATGTACATATTGACTGCAATTGGTCATTATGGGTGCCTTTTGAAGTCTGTTATGTGATTACAAGAACATTATGTCTTAAACGTGTGCTTCAGTGCTGTTCCATTAATAATCTATGTGAATTCTTATTATAGGGTTGACCTTTTGAGTTGAGAATATCAGTGCTCTTGTGGTCAAAGCAGTGTAGTTGTTGAAATGCTTTGAATCTGATAATGGCCAGAGTGACAGCCAACTTGTTTTCTGTGCGGTACATTTAATGGCTCGTAATCCTGTATCAAGTCGCAGGCCATTTGTGATACAGCTGGCTTCATAGCTATGCCTTCAAGTAAAGGCCATTAGGCTCAGGTGGGGAGGCTTTTCTGTAATTCCTCACCTCATATTTGCACATACATACAGGTGAAATGTGGTAGTAATCTTTACTACTGAGAATGCATGACATGGTTTCCTATGTACAGCTTTCCTACAGGTTTCCTGTGAACAGTCTTCTTCCCTCTTAATGTCAATTCTATCATTTAAAAAAAGTCTCTCCTTTCCAGTTCCGCTCTCTCCTCTTAATCCATGTGTCACATCAATACCTGCTGCTGCTTGAGATGAAACTACTTGAAAACAGGAAGCTGTATTAATACATGGCAAGCCTCAATGATATTTACCTCAGTTCTTTGACCTTTTGTACCATCCTACCAATAATCTCATAGTGGATATCCTGGACATCTACAGTACATGTAAATTCAAACGGGTCGAGGTCATTGAACCTCCCAAGGAAGTCAGTGACTTATGTCCCCTCTTTTGGGATAGCCACATATTTCTATACATAAACTACTTTAGGATTGTAAAATGGCAGACATTTGACTAGGAGGAGCAACTAGTCCAGAGGCATTTTACTTAGGTATTCTGTGTTTGAACAGAATTAATATACGTCAAGACTGGGGGAGGTATGAAAACAGTACATTGAGAAATGCAACAGGTATTACATATGTAATACTAGTAATCATTGCCATCCTCCTATGGTTGTTGCATTTGCCTTTAATTGATCTTAACAGAATAGACATGTTAAAATATCAAGGTAAATATATATTCAGTAGGAGTCAGTTATTTGTATACCTTGTAACAAAAGTTGAAAGAAGGTTCCTTATATTTCTTTGCACATTTCACTTGTTGCTAGCAAGCAACAGACTGAGTCATTTGCTGTATAAAGGCATAGAATATTGCATGGACCTTACACAATACAAAGCAAATGGTTTTTACGCACAAAGATGGAGTTTGCTAATAACAAGTAGAGTAGGACTGGAGGAATTATGCAGATTTGTTTGCTTCAGAATAGAAGGATGGGATGTATTTGCCGGCTTATGAAATTTTCTACCTCTACTTGTCAGCGATGCGTCATGCAGGTAAATGAAAACTGCTGTAGATGTAAAAGATATTAGCCTGGGCACCATCCGGAAAGTAGTTCGCTCTGGCGTTTATGATACACTATATACAGTCACTTCTCGCTCTGACATTTATCATACACTATATACGGTCGCTTCTCTGCTGTTCCATCTGAGATCCTTGACCATCTTAACGTCTGGAATCGTCCAAATTTTGGACAAGGGCGCTGATTGGTCTGTACACTTGAGTGACTAGTTTTCATGTCAGCACTAAATGTTTCATGTGCTGTTAAGATACATCTACAATTATGTCAAAGCGAATCAACATCTAGCCAGATATGTATCTTGTTTAATGTTCCCAATGCTCATGTAAAGATCTTCTGCAGCCTTCAACATTCAACCCTGTTTTGCATGATCACAGCTGGAGCGGTAATTTCATCCTCCTTGGCATTATCAGTTCAGCAGTGTTGTGCCTGTAAGACTGATATTAGCCCAACATTGTTTTACATAGCTGTATTTTCCCTAACTCTTTCAATAATCATTTCTCAGTGTGGACATTCTGTGATCATGCCAAGGCAACATGAATACATATTCTGAGGGAAGGTCTGTACTTTGGTATTTGCAACTTCACAGGGCTTGAAATGCAAATTGTATGGCCATAGTGTAGTGCATATGGACCAGTGCAAGTTAGGTGTAGGTTGTATTTTGAGCTCAAGTTTTACAAATGGTAAGTAGTCAGATGCAATTTGACCACCCAATGCCCACCCAATGTTTTCGTCTTGAAATCTTAATTATTGCTCTAGTATTTCTGTGAACCAAGAATATTGTTTCTATAGCCAATGTTGTCTTTTTCAGCTCTTAAGGTACAAAGACAACACATTTTACTCAAGAACATTAATTTTACAACCTCATGTTATCGTTTTACATATCTATTTCAGGCAGCCATCTAATGAAAAGGGTTTGATTCATTTTCTTTTGATTGATGTTTATCAAAATTTGTCTGATTTGTTTCCACATTTCAGCTCTCATTTTCTAATTTAACCTGACTCATAACATGAGTCACAATACTTGCAGAGCTGAACTAAATTGGACATGTTTCCAGAGATTTCCAGAGACCATGTATTTGGTGACCCGATTGTGGAAAATTGAATGCGGCTCTGAAGATAGTAATGAAAGAAATTACATTATTTGTTCAGGTCTTTCTCGAGCCATGTTGTTAGGGTATGGCCCTTTGATATGCACAGTCGCATTAAAGCTACAAGTCCCTTAAGCTTGTTTTGCTCCTTGCTTCCATAATACTGCTGTCTGCAAGGATTTTTACTGTGCCCACATGCAAGGCTGTTAGCTAATGAGGATTAGCGTGGTTCAATACCCTGGGAACTGAAGGGACATGTCACCAGGAGCATGGATATATTATCAGCAAAGTCATCTTAGCAAGGGATTATATATTTAGTCTAACATATGACAGCTTCAGTATGAGACTGGGAGGATAAGGAGTTCTACCAAAGTCTTAAGCCTTTGCCCCAGGGGCTTATATTGCTGGGATCACTTTCATCTAGACTTTAGAGTCATGTTTCTTCAATGTGGAGAGAGAATGGTATAGATCTGGTATTGAAACCATTTTTTTCTTTTTGTTGTCAATCCATCATATGAATGAAGCAATCTTTAGTGTATAAAGTGTAATGCAGCACCCTCCCATATAAGCAGTAAAATGGTATAGTAGGGGAAAGCTTCAGAATGTTTGTTATAGTCTAAACCATCTGCCTTCCATAGGTTCTTTACTACATTGTATGTTGATTTTGTTTTCCCCGGTAGGAGAATGCATCATACATATTGGTTTTGCTGGTGTGTTTTCATTGGTCACAAGGTATACTTTACATGAAGGAGGGGATGGTATGCGAAAAATTAAAAGGGTCAAACAAACAAAAATATTT
>NC_049979.1:13288524-13291100 GCF_000003815.2 Branchiostoma floridae | reverse complement strand
TCCCCTGCGAGACAGTTGTGTTTGTGTTATCAACCAGTTGTATGCCAGTGTGATTTGCAAGTGGTCATGGATTTGTATGATTTGTTACAGGATGAATACTCTACATGTTACATGCAAGGGACTCAAAGTCATGTGTGCAAATTTTAAGTTTTTCAGTGTAACACAAATTTGTTGATACATATAAAAAGACCATCAAATGTTGATACTTGTTCCTACCAAGTCCTTGTTCCTACTTGATATACTTCCTGCTACAAAACTCCAAGATTAATACAGCTTTGGTGCCAAAAGGCATCCTCAGCAAAGTGAATCTTTACAGGTGCAAGCCTGATGAGACAGTATTTTACATACGTTATGGATATTTTGTTGTTTTGGGGTAGTAAAATTACTTAACTATTGATCATGAGGAAAGATGTTACAAAACAGGTTGCCTGTGTTTGGAATTTCTCCAAGAATGTATTTTGGCCAGTACATTATGGTTCATCAATGGCAGGTAGAAGAAACTGTCAACTGGTTCTGAATATTTTGATAACCTGTCATTTGCAGTGCTGCTTGGGTTGTTACTCACCCTCTCCCCACCTGCAGCATATATATATGTATAAGTAGCTAAATTGGGTTTCCTTAAACTTCATCATCAATAAGTGAGGGTATGTCCCTCAGCAATAAAAATTGGATCCTAACATAGTTTGCAGATGTCCGCGTTCAGCCCCTGAGACTGCGTCATTACCTCTACAGGAATCACTATCAGTCTGTCCACCGCAGAGGTCGATAAGGTGTCATCTGCAGTCTCCCATGTCCAAGGGCTTTTAGTGGGCTCATCATTTGATGCACTGTGGTGAGAAATCATGTCCTCTCATCTGACCTTTGTGGCCCTTGACTCGACCTCACTCACTCCGACATTACTACGTGACCCCACACTGAGCCAGGTTGCGGAAATGTGAATCTTGCAACATATTATCACAGTATTGGCCGAGTATGTTTAATGTGGAACTAGTGGTCATGCTGTGTTAAGAGCTGTCCCAGTGGACGCTCCAAGCTGGGCCGTGTGTTTTGTACCTGCCGCCTGACAGGGGGACCCAGCTGTAGGAGGCACAAGGCCCATTATTTGCCGGGATGGGGCATTGTTTCCCCACAATAAAGCCGCTGCCTCCCGATCACTGACAATGTGCCGCCCGGCAGATAATTGGGTTACTGACAACCAGGCCCCTGCCTAATCAGATCTGCTAGTCCCTTTACTGATAAATGTAATCTGTGCAAAATTACCTGCAAACTGGAAATTATTGCTTGGTAACTTTGTTTGCAGGACATAAAGAGAATCTTAATGTACCATTGAATCCTGCCTTTCAGGAGTTTCTCTCTCTAATTAGGTGTGTTATACCTTTGTTTCCATGCCAAGCCTTTCTGCAGTTTGGAGAGTGGAAGATGTAAGCATGTGAATCACTATTCCCTTTCCAATTTCAGCTTTGTTTTCTGCTTGTGAAATCATGTATTACCAGGCTGAGTAATAGCTACTGTAGCCAATTGGTAGCTACTAATTTCTGTCCCGCTGGTTTCCAGGTCTCACAATGTAATTAGAGTTCATGCAGTAATTTAATCCATCTTACAACTTCATTATTTATAACTTTTTCCATTTTTCTGGCCTATTTTCAGAGTGGTGTGTCCCTTTTTCTCTGATTCACAGAAGTTTATTGTATACTATAAAAAACGATAGATTACTATTCAATCCGACTGATAAATGTAGTGTTTGTGAACATCAAATCAGACTATGGAAACGTCTGTGACCCTGGCCACCATGCCCATTGTGTGATTCCATCCGTGCGCAGCCCTCTGCTGGTTTTGGCCATGGAGCTGCCAGATGCCATTTCTCCAGTCCTCTTCACACAGACAATTGACTGCCAGCTTCACTACACCAACAGTGCAGTACTGAGAGTTCTGTATACATGTATGTGTCCCTCTCTGTAGTGTCATGTGTCCGACCAGCTACAGTTTTAATCAGCGGCTTGTGCCAGGCAGCTGCATTAAGGGATCCTGTGACACCTGCCTTGAGATTAGGGTTCTCCAAGGAGTCTAATACCTCTCCTTGTTGTGCCTGACCTTCAGCTTAGTGTACATTCTGAACACCACTGTATTGGAGCAGCAGCATCTTATCTTGATCGATGAGCAGTATGGTCATGTAGCTGTCTATATAAAATCCCTTAGAATAACATATAACATACATGTAGGCAAACATTAAGAAGCAAGTTGGTCCTTTTATTTCCAATGTTGCAAAACATTCTTCCGTTCATGACCTTTAAGTTGGTACATTTTTTATGATGCTTGTTGTATTGATACAACCTGAATTCCAAAGATTACAGTTGTTATGAAAGAAAATTTTGACAAGCTTTCCATTCCATAGTGAACAACACTCCCATCTTGAAATAGCAAAACAGTATGGTGTTTGTGTTTTGGAATTCTAATTACAGCTGTTATGAATATGCATTGATTTTGTCTGCTTGTAGACGAAGTGCTTGACTAGAAATTACATGGTTGTCTTTTTTTTCTAAAGTGTGTACAGTGCTGAACATAATTATGTGGAAACC
>NC_049979.1:13282459-13288236 GCF_000003815.2 Branchiostoma floridae | reverse complement strand
TGTTTTAAAAGTGAGTGAAGCAAAAACGTTGATGCCTGTACCGACCTGCCATATGTAGTAGTATAATAGTAGTAGCAAGGGCCATGAAACTTTTATATCTTTGTCAATACTTCTGCGTAATGGAAACTAGGAAATGTTGGGGCAGGTGGTAGATGTTTGTAAGGTACATGGATGTATATGCGTCTCTTAGTCACAGGAAAGTTTGCCATATCATTGTGGTGTAATGCAAGTAATTTTCAATAATTCATACTAGGCAAATTCCAGTCCTGTGTTTGCGGTGCTGGAGGAATTCCTTTGTTGTTACTGTTTGAGGGGGCAGGTGGCTGGAGCTAGGGCCCTGCTGGCAGGCAAATTTGCAGGCAAACTGGACCCATTAACATTTGAAGCAGCGATATTGTCCCGAGTGTCTTGGCTGGGAATTGCCTGTCTCCCATGCACCTGACACACAGGCATACAGACAATAGCTGGGGGGCCGTGGAGAGTTCCCTGCTATGTAATGTTCCCCTGAAGCCACATGGGATGGCACAGGGACTGACCTGTAAGGATGGGTGATGGCTTTGTGAGTTAACCTGCCAAGCCCAGATATCGTTACATAGGCTGGTGCTAATGGATGGGCAGGTTTGTGGGGAGGGAGGGGCACAGCTGAGGAGGGGGAGGGGCACAGCAGGGCCAGTCCAGCCACTTTACACCTCATCAAATACACATCATGGTTAGAGACATGCCCAGCCTCCACTTACTCAGTGTTACAGAGTGGGAGCATTCGGTAAAGTAACATCAGGTCCCTTCAGGCTGCTCAGACATACATTTTTATTATTCTGTTCTGTAGCAAATGATTATCTTTATCTAAGCCTGTCGGCACCATGTGAAAGCACTCTTATCAGCCTTAGCTAATCATTCTTTAACCCCTAGGCATGTTACTGTCAGTGACAAAGTGCCATCATTTATTGAAATAATAGTTCAATCCATAGGTTTTAATACATTCATATCTTAAAAGTTGCCTTTTGCAGTCCTACTACATCAAAAGTATCTGAATGAGCAGTCACCATCAGCTCTACATTGTGAGCCAGTAAAAAAAGTCAGTGCTCTGCCTTTGTCTCTCCAAACAATAGAACAAATCTATTGATGTCTATCTACACACTACACGTGGAGTCAGAGCTCCTCTAAGCACCCGCATGCTTTTGAATTCCTTTTGGTCCTGTCATTCCTGCTTGTCAATCAAATCTTTGCTGCAGGTTGAATTGGGGAGGGGGGTCGCTATCTTTTAAAGTTTTCCTCCTCACAGTCTATATAGACTGTGTAACAGAGCGTAATTTGACATAGCTATAATGGTGTTATGTAATTACACTGTTGCAATGTGGTGTAATGACTGTCTGTGCTGCATTGTCAGTGGTATCTAGTGTTTGTGAGGAAACTGCCTGGAGCAGCCACACCTGCTTGACCATGACCTTTGCTCTGCCATCCTTTGTCCTTGTTCTTACGTTAAGTGTTGTGTAAGTACTGGCATCATCCCAAAAGAAGAGTGTTTTTTTATTCACAAACATGTTGAAAAAGGAACATGTTCATACAAACAAATGTATGTTACCAAATGCAAATTTTTAACAGCCTGGTTGTCTTTGATGACAAGATCCAGTCTAATTCGTGGTCTTTGCTGTATATTTGCAAAGTAGAAATATGTTGGCAGTCTGCTTATTGTGGCTGGCCATACATACACAAACAGCAGGTGAGGATATAAGAGTTTGTATGTTGTGTCATCTTCACCCAAACTTGTAGTTACCTCATGGTCATTATCATGGGCTGTTTTTGCTCACATTTGTTTGTGATGCTGTTATAAGTAAGTATAATTCTTGCTCCATGGAGAGAACTTCAGTAACAGTCATGGCTTGAGTCACAATGATGAATAATAGAACTAATTTGCAAATTGATTTAGCTGGTGCATTGGCATTGATGTTATTTTTTTGCTGGCTGCAATTGTCTGGCCTTAACCTCTCGGGTAATACAAATGTGATGGAACAAGAAATGCCTGTAATTGCACTTAATTATGGCAGTGTCTAGCAGTGATGAATTGTTAGGATGGCTCCTACAAAAGTTTGGCAAAACATAGCCTGGGGCAGCAGGTGGGGAACAACCAGAAAAACAAGTCAGCTCGCTCAATATCTAAACATTGCTCTCTCATTTGTTCCAGCCAAGGGGGAATGTCTTCCCACTACTCTTGTTATGTGATATACTCCACACTTCAGTACATTGTATACCTCTCTGATGCCCCCATTTTTACCGTAAATACAATATATGTCAATCTCAAAACTTGAGGACCTACATGTACTAGACACTGTCTTGTGGATTTAGGTCACCACAGATGTCATTGAAATTGACTGTTTTGTAGAGTTTCATTTAAAAGATAATCAGTGACTTGGATTTCAGTGGTAAATCTCATTATCTGTACTTATCATATCGTATTCATTTCCAGGGCTTATATAATGATGAAATTTTATCATTGTAACAGCTACCTATGTGCCTTTTGCCTTTATTTTGTACACGAAAAGAATCATGTGTTGGCATGCCAACAAAAGTAGTTATCATCAGTATAAAATAGTCAATGGTGGCAGTAGTCATTGTCATCATAGCTATTATTCTATGGGTGAAAGTGCGTCATCCCTGGTAATCCAATCACATGAGGCAGCATCCCTGGAGAGGATCATCTTTCTCTGACTTATGACTCAAGTTTATGGCTATGATGTCATTATGTAGTAATTCCAAAAGACATGGCCTTGTGCCAAAAATGATTAGTCTGTGAATGGAAGAAATATTAAGTCTAGTCTTGATTAGATTACATTATATACTGGTATTTCTTGTCAACAGAATTAATAAGAGTAGACAAGAATCCCATCATTTCTGATGATAAAGGCTCTTTCATGAATGAATTTGGCAAGGATTATGTATGGAGCATGTTTAGTCTGTATAGCAGCAAGTCTACTCTGTACATGTGTCTGAACACCCTCAGGGTTTGTCTGAAGCGATAATGACTGAAATGTCCCAATAGGCCTTTTATGACTCAACTTTATGACAATATTACAGATTATCATGAGGTCATCACCTGTATGACTAGTAGTAACAACGCTAATGGTGAAACCTCCAGGAGGATTGCCATGATGCATTCTGCAGTTTGTAAAAGATACGAAATCTAGTAGAGAAGAGCTGGCTATCTACCTACTACAATTCCCTAAGAAGGTCATGATTGTAAAACCAGCCACAGTCAACCATTGTGATGTGTACATGTAGATTCTGCTAATCTAAATTTTACCTGTAACTGAGGATGACATCTGCTGGAGAATCACAAGATGTCCTTCATTCATGTCCAGCTTCATTAAAAGCTGCTTCATCTAACAAAGGCTTTGTTGGTTGTGGACAGAGTGGTTTGCTTGAGGAGGCACTTTTTTAGTCTCGGTGTGCTAACGTTACCAGCTGACGTGTCCTGTGTGTACACAGTCAGATAGAGCACCACGGGACACCATCTGCACCATACTGGGTGCACCTAATGGGCAGGTTATGAGGGGGGCGCATCTGTGTGGGCACATACATGATACAAAATGGACTTCTTGTTGCTTCTTCATTTAGCTCGCCAATTTCACAGGAAGATCAGGACCATCTGGCAGAGCAGTGTTTGCATGTGTACAGATTTTGAATGACTTCAGAACTCGTACATGTACGTGGTTGCTACCCAACGTAAGATTTTGCCATGCTTGTTTCATTGTTTTACTCAAACAACTTTTGTTCTGATCAAGGAGTTCTGATGCACAAAATGTATATAATGCTTGCTGTTCAACTGCAGATGTACTTTGCAGAACATCCTAATCTTGAGAGAGGCAAACTGATCTCCTTTTGCATCTTTCACATGTCGCACTGAGAACCACAACCTTATATTTGTATCAATGTCAAGTGGGCAAATCTCAGAAGTATTACAAGGCACAGCAGATTTACATTAAAGAAAATTCTGAATTTTGCCATGTGGCTACAATGTATCATAAAGGGAAGCTAAAGTTTTCTTTTCAATCACCGCCTTGACTTACATGTAGAAGAACCCCACAATCTGTGACACCCTGTTCCCCATACATTGAATTCCACTTCAGTGTCACTTCTGGTGTTCTATGGGCAAACTTTGGCCATGTGGCTGTGTTTGCACATGTAATGGTTTGTTGTGTTGTGTATGCCAGCCTGTCACTCCTGTAATGGAGTGTTTAGTGGATGCGGTTGGCCAGGCGAGAAATGATAAGTGGCCGCAGCCACGTGCGCGGCGTGTGCTGCTTGAGGACTGCGCCCGCTCCTTCCCTCCTCTCCAGCTTTGTTCTCTCCCCCAGAAAACCTACTGACTCACAGTAGGGTCTCCATCAGCTGTGACGGCTCGTTGGGCAGGTACCTTCAACTGGGTCTGTAATCTACTGTAATTGCCAATGCCTCCAGTGTCTCCGTGATCCCAGGTCTTCCTCGTGGAAGGGGTGCAAATCACCTTAATTGCATCCTGCAGGATTGTACTCACTCAGAGCTGGAATATCTGTATTGCCATCGCATCCCTGCCTTTGAGCTGATGGGATAAGTCTGAGTGTAAATGCTTACCTAAGTTAGGTCTGCATTTTCGAGGGAGGGGGGCAACCTGGTTCTCTTCTTTTTTGCGAGACTCCTTTGGTCGTTGAAAAAGTTGTAAAAATTGACCCCATTTATGGTGACGAAATTGCCATAGAATGATAAATTAGCAACTGCTTTAGTGGCTCTATTAGTAGTCTGCTCTATTTGATCAATTTCAAGTCAATTCAAATTGACTTGAAATTTTTTCAACAACCATTCTGGAGTCCGATGAAGATTGCTACTCTCTCACCTATGTGAGTAACTGTGGCCAATTTGAATTAGTGTAAGGTTTCCCCTCTGGTCGCATGCCACCCATTGTGTGTAGGCGTGCAGCCCCTGCTTTGTCCATCCCCTTCGTATAGAGACATACATGCCAGCAAAGTGTGTCGGCTTTTTGTCTGGCGTAAGGACGGGGCTGCCCGCACCCTTTGTTGGCTGGTCAGGTTCAGACCTGCCTTTTATTGTTGTGCAAATTCACCTCAGCCCTTCCAGACGCAACTGTTCTGGTACAACACATAGAGTTGAGCCTGATATCATAACTCTACTTTTACAACATGCCGGTAATAGTTCCTAATGTCACCAAGTAAAGGATACATACTCTGCCTGTCCTTTGGTAAATATTGGGAATCTCTGGTAAATGGTGAGCATTTGGTGCAGAACAACTTGCACTGCTGGGTGGTCAAAGTAACAATACAAATTCCATGTACAATATTACATCTTGGACCATCTGGTATATTCCCTTTCCACTTACCCTACAGTCTGTTTCACAAGTTCTGACTTAAGTACTTGAGTAGACATAACCACACAAAAGGCTAGTCCTGAACACTCCAGCAGCACACCAGAAATTTGCAGAACCATTTAAAAGTAAGAGTGACTTGAATTTGAAGTACATGTACTTTCCAAGCTTTGCATCTCCCCTGAGGCCAGAATATACCACATAGGAGAAAGTAATCTGCAAGACAATAGAACCACAACAATGGCAGAGAAAGTATAATCTTGCATGCTTGGAGTGTAATATGCATTGTCTAGAATACAATGCACAAAGGCTATTCTTTCGAGCCATTGGTGGTTCCCTATCGGTGTGTGCACTTGGCTAGCAGGCTGGCTGGGGTGCCACAGAGGTCAGGTCACCCAGACGTGTGCTTAATGTGCACACCTGG
>NC_049979.1:13281282-13282359 GCF_000003815.2 Branchiostoma floridae | reverse complement strand
CCTGCCATGGACAATGCAAGAAACTTGATATGCAAAAGGAGCATTGCGTTGCCATGGGGAAAGGCGTCGCAAGGACATGAAAGTTGGACTGCTGCCATATTCTGATAGAATTTAGTTCCTTCAGAGCAATGTTTGCATGTCAATGACCTTTCCAAAGTTTTGATTCCTGCGGTTTTTCCCATTTTCCACACCGCTTGTTTCATACAATTGAGCACGAGAATGCTTCAGTGTGTGAGGGCCGAGGCACGAATAGTTCTCTATTTGTCTTCACCGTTATTCTGTTGATTTAATTGTACTTATCTGAGATATCTGCTGCTAATTTGATGTAATATTGGTCAGCTGTTCAGATTTGATGAGTCCACTCTTTATGGCCTTGCAGATAAGAATCTGCACAGAATATTACACCTCCATCCTTTGGTGGATGTTTGGATCATCTGCGGCAGACATGTCTGGCTGTCTGGTTGATGGAGGTGATACGCTGCAGTTGATTGCATCCTACTGCCCCAACTGTGATTGATCGTCAGTGCATAAAGGGCATGAATGGGAAGAAAAACAAATGCTGCCCAACGTTTGTGGCTGTAACAGTGTGATAAGTGGCATTAACATTTCATCAGGCAGCAGATTTGCATGACAGTGTCCGTCCCTGAAGGTTTGACAGGACCTGATGTTGCTGCTGGTTTGGGTGACTGCCAGTGATGTGTGGTCTCTAACTTTCAACATGCACCACAACACCAGTTATAGTCAGGCTTGTTCTGCAAACAGTACACAACATCGATGCGCTGTACTGATTTGAAAAATTCCAAGAGCAATGAACAAATAACTGGTCACAGTGGGATGTTGTGGCCAGTGGTCATAAGGCAGATGGTTTGTGGATGTGGAATAGAGTGAACTAATTACTGTGCATTTATTGCCAACCTGAGATCGATATTTCACCATTTCATTTGTTCTTTACTTTTTATAGACCATGAACAGTGTATTGGAGGAGCTTACTTGCCAGGCCGGGATATCATGTTGCAGAATATATGATGTATATCAAAGTTGTTTCAATGGCAAAATTATGTACCATCTACTTTGTCC